>NW_006239321.1:11993-26455 GCF_000226075.1 Solanum tuberosum | reverse complement strand
AACCCGAGCTTTCCTTAACCAGCTGACCTTACTTCGTTACCTTAATTAGCCTCCCATTATTTATAGTTTTCTAGTTCGACTAAGTGACTTGATTTCCCAAATTTTTAGGGCAAAACTGATTTTCGAAGTTCACCTGTCGAAAAAAGTTATTCCTTGACAAACTCCACTGCGCCTTCTAGCCTTTTAAGCATACGGTAAAAAAGAAAAACAATGAATAACAAAAAAGCGAAGATCGAGAAGAAAAGCTCGAGAAAGCAAAAGCAAAATCAACATCAAATCCGCCGCATGAGGGCGTTTCGAAAGCCAATTTTGGTACGATTTAACTTTTTATTTTGGTATTTTGTAAAATAACACTCGTTTTTGTCATTTAATTATATCTAGATACATATTGAAGAGTTAGATATATGAACTTATCTTGTTTTCTTTATTTTAACATTTTTTCTTAGTTTAGAGATTATTTTTCTATTCTAGTCTTGGAAGTCTTGGTGACATTTCCCTAGGGTAAAACGGAAAAAGTTTGAAGAGTTTAGATCTAAACATTATTGTTTGTGTATGATGTAATTGTTCATTCCAAATGTGCTCTAGTTCATACCCTTACCAATGATTTGAGGCATTTACTTGAGCAGAGGGTCTATCATAAACGATCTTTCTACCTTGTAGGGTAAAGTTTATAAGACTAGAGCTGACATCTATTTTCTGTAAGTGTTATTAGTAAGTTTATGACTTCCCCCTTAAGTTATTGGGATGCAGTTGTTTGTATTCTGCGATATATAAAGTCAGTTTCAAGTGAAGGACTACTCTTTGAGGATCAAGGTTACAAGCATATCATTGGATATACAGATGTTAATTGGGCAGGATCACCATTAGATAGACGTATTACATCTGAATATTGTGTTTTAGTGGAAGGTAATTTGGTGTCGTGGAAGAGTAAGAAACAGAGTATGGTTGCTCGATCTAGTACAGAAGCAGAATATCGAGCAATGGTTGTAGCTCGTGAGCTAGTTTGGATCAAACAATTGCTGAGAGAACTAAAAGTTGAAGAAATCGATCGGATGGAACTTGTGTGTGATAATCTAACGCACCTTCATCTCGCATCAAATCCAATATAACCCCCTATGGATTCTCTAGACACAACAACCAAGCACAGCCTACCTCCAAGGAACCCCTCCAATCCGGGAAGATGCTCTAACATTACCATCAAAGTTGCCACAACCAATATTCAAAATCAAATAACCCTACAACTAATGTTTCCAATGGTTAGCTTCGTATCATGGAATATTAGGGGAATAGGATCCAACAGTTCCTTGGAAATATTACTCCTATTTAAACAACAATTTCATTTTCCTCTCCTCTGCCTACAAGAACATATGGTTGCTTGTGATAATATGGATAAATTTAGAAGAAAGCTTGGTTTTCATCAGGCCTACAAGAACAGTTCTAACAAAATCTGGATCCTTTGGTTGAATGACATTGATGATGAGGTCATTCATGATTGGGAGCAACATGTTTTTCTCAAAGTTATTCATAATGTTGACCAAATTTTTTTCCTTTCAGTTATCTATGCCAAATGCACAGAGTTGAGGAAAAACCTATGGGCAGAATTGAGAGTTATAGCAAACATTATCCAAGACCCTTGGGGAGCAACAGGCGACTTTAACGTTGTGGTATCCAGTGATGAGAAATTTGGAAGAAGACTTCATAAAATGGAAGAAACTCTTGATTTCATTGAATGCCTTAATGAGTGTGGTCTTCAAGATGCAGGTTTCTCAGGTTCTAAATTTCCTTGGTGCGACAGTAGAGACCCCCCTAACACTATTTGGGGAAGATTGGATAGACTTGTTTATAACTCTTTATGGTATGATATGTATAATGCTACTAATTTTACTCACTTATCCAGAATGTGCTCGGACCATGCTCTACTTTTGGTTAAGATGAATAATGATACTCCTCCCACTATCAAATATTTCAAATTCTTGAATATAAAGGAGGATCACTCTGACTTCTTGGATATAGTTCAAAACTCTTGGAATGAAGAAGTCAATAGGAACCCCCTGTATATCCTTCACCAGAAAATCAACAAGACTTACAAAGCTATGAGTTCTTGGTCTAGACAGGCTTTTGGGGACCTCTACGAAGAACCTAAGAGACTTGAAAGCCAAATTCATGCTCTTGAAGGCAACAATGTAACCAAAAACACCGGAGATAACAAGAGAGATCTCTCTAGGTTCAAGGCCGAATTCAGTAGATTTCTCAAACTTGAAGAGTCTATCCTCAAACAGAAAGCTAGGGTCAAATGGCTTGAAGGAGATTCCAACACGGCGTATTTTCTCAACATCATCAGAGACAGGAGAAAAAGGTCGAACATTAGGAAAATTATGGATGAACACAACAACTGCCTAAAAGGAAATGACAAAATTGCTGAAGCGGCTACCAGATTTTACAAGAATCTCTTTACTTATGACAATACTAACCCTGATTACAACTCCCTTAATATTCTTCATAGGTGCATCACAAAAGAGGACAATGACATGTTTTGCACCCTTCCAACACTCAAAGAACTTCAGGATTGTGTATTCTCTCCAGATCTCGATAGTGCTCCTAGACTGGATGGCCTAAGTGGGTACTTTTATCAAAATACTTAGAGCATCATCGCATCAGATCTCCATAAAGCTGTGACTGCTTTTTTTTGCAGGTGATATCCTTCCAAAAAATTGTATACTCATACTTGTCTTGTTCTTATTCCTAAGATTGATCACCCCCAATCTTTTTTTGATTTGAGATCTACCAGTCTGTGTAACGTTTTTAGTAAAATTCTTTCTAAAATATTGACTAACAAATTGACCTCTATCCTTCCTCGATTTATCTCCAGGAATCAAAGTAGCTTTTTTGATAACCGAGAAATTCGTCTGTGACTCGTCACACTTTGAACCAATCACAGCCTTTTAAACTCGGTGAGTAATGGGCCCTCCCCTCTACCCTTCTCCACTCAAATACCGGGCTTCTCTTTGCATGGTGTGGGACTTGAACCTACGACTTAAGTCACAAATCCTCCACCTTTTGCCACTCGAGCTAGGCCTTGGGAGTAGGAATCAAAGTAGCTTTCTCAAAGTCAGAGCCATTACTAGAAACATTCTTCTTGCCAAAGAAACTATTAGTGATATTGGCAAACCTAACAGAGGGGGCAATGTAGTGATGAAACTAGATATGACTAATGCTTATGACAAAGTCTCCTAGACTTACCTCTGCCTTGTTCTTAGGCATCTTGGTTTCTCTGAGTATTGGTTTTACCTTATCCATAATTATATCTCCAACAACTGGTATTCTATAGTAGTAAATGGAGGTCGTCATGGTTTCTTTAACTCTTCTAAGGGTTTGAGGTAAGGAGATCCTCTTTCCCCCTTCCTCTTCATTATGAGCGTTGAATTGTTGTCTCAAATGCTTAACAATCTGCACAATCACACTGTTTACTAGAGTTTTTATGTGTGCAATAATAGTCCAAAAATTAATCATTTAACTTCTGATGATTGTTTTATTTAAAAAATATTTTTTGGACTGGTTTTGAGAGTCGCCACTTAATTTTTAAGAAAAATCAAGAAAACTGTTGTTTACAAAAGACTAAAACAGAAAATCTAATGAAAACTTAAAAAGGGTTCGGGGTTCTTATTAGCATTTCGGGAAGGGTTTGAAAGCACCCGAAATGCCCACTAATATGCGGTTATCCGACAATTAATTATTTGGCTAAAATATTTTAACTTATCTTGAATTGCAAAAGTGAACTACTTTATAGTTGAGACCATTTTAATAGAAAAAAAAATAATGAAATATTATCTAAGTGAAGTATTTCATAAACTTATTTATTTATTATTTATTTATTTTTAAGTCAAGTGAAAGAGGAATAATTTGGTTAAGCGATTAATTAAAAATGGGTGTCTTTTGGGGATTTGAAGTTTCGAGACCTTAATATTAATTTTTAACAAATAAGCACATAATAGCAGTTAAATAGATAGGGAAAGAGAATTTAAGCCCAAATCTGGTTTTCCTGTCCGCCTGGGCCAGTATTTGGGCCTATTTCGTTTTGGGACCAAAGACCCAATATTCAACATCTATCCTAAACTAATCTTTGAATTTTGCCTCTCTTTGGGCCTTTGGCACAACCCTTGTCTCCTTGTACCTGTCCTTAGTAACTAACAAATAATAATAATTACAATAAATGGGATTAGGCCCAAAATAACGAAATACAAATTTCTTTTTGTGCAAAGAGTGGGCCTTTGGCCCAATCTTTCGATTCTTCTTTTGCTTGGAATCCTTTCAACTCCGAGGCCTGTTCATCGATATTTGTAATTGGCTGACTCGAATAAAGGATTTTAGGGCCTCCATGGCTCTCCCGAAATGCAAAGGGGGAGGCAATACGAGTCCATAATGAACTCGGACCGGTTTCACATGTGAACAAAAGTAAATGCAAATTAACAACTCACTATAAAATATTAGAAATAATTAGCGGAGTTAATGATACGAAAATTCAAGCAGGCATATAATTGACAGATAGCTCAACCTATGTTCATATTGATAATGCTATGGATATTTAATTTGCGACATTTGTATCAAAACATTTTGGACGATATGCGCATAAAGGAAAGAAAACTAAATTATACTAGAGAGGCATATAATTAAAGGTCGCTGATTAATAAGAGGTAGTATATGAGAGTACTACTGCATGACTATCATCAACATAGAGAAAGAAAACAAAAGAAAAGAAAAAAAAATATTAAACTCCACATGTAAATAAATATAGGACTCTGCATATCAGACAACATCAAACTATGGCAAATCGACCTTTTGTGCTTATCTTAACAAGCAACTGAAACGATAGGCATAAGTCAAAGTAGAGTAAACAAATGAATAGAGAAACAAAAACTCTAGATTCTAAAACAATAAGAAAGCTATACACTAGTTACTCAATTTTGTATGCTCACGTTGGCATACAAAAAATATATAGTCAAAAGAGAAAATAAAATTAAAAAATAAAAAAATAAAAAAAAATAAAGTTATTTATGCACTTTCATTCAAGTTGGCAGACAGTATACACAAATGGAATCATATTAAACAAAATTTCAAAATAATTCTAAGGTTAAAAGCGATATACTCTGATAGCAAGGTTATTGTTCTAAAGCTCAGTCAGGCAGAGTGATTGAAAAGAAAAAGGAGCCCAAATTTCATAACATTCTTTTTACAGAGAAGTAAAAGCGAGATACAGGACTTTAGATTAAACCACCACATACTCTCAAACAAAAGAAAAAAAATAGCCTAAATCAATTATGGACAAGAAGAGACCACGAGGACACTAAGCTGCAACGATGGAAACGAAATGTAAATACGAATTTCGAGTCAACATGCTTACAGGAAGAACTCGAACAACGACCAAAACCAAAAATATCAGGCTACGAGTAGATTTTTGACAAATATGACGCATTAATAGGCAAAACAAAAATGGGTAACAACAAACTGGTGACTATATACAACTCCTAAATCAGTTCGCTCTTTGAGATTCTTTTACGAATACAGACTTGGTCGACTTCATGAATACCGTTTAAACGAACAACAAGATGATGAACTAAAAGATTGGAAGGATTCAACATTTAAAGAACCACAAACACGTGAACAACAACCAAAGAAGGGGTGCAAAACATTGAATATTCACATTTCAGCAAGCAAACAACGCTATTTCAAACCAGACAAAGAAACTTAGCTGAAGCACTTATCAATCTTAACCAATTCCAACATGAAAAAAAAAATGCCAAGACATAATTGAGACAAAACAGAAACGATAAGTACAACAACTAGATGTCAAAAGAAACAGAGTTTAAGGAAAGATTTCTACCTCTTTCCGGGTAGCGAACCGAGATGAGAATGAGTAGAGACGAACTTCCACGACCACAAAAACCTCCAACAAGCTTCTACCACCGAGGAGTTTTATCGAAAAGCTATATTTCTCTGTATATTTTCTGCCTTTCCAACCTCTATTTTCCTTACTCTATTTCTCCAAATAAATTTTCTAACACCAAATTTCACTTCCGGAAAATCCCCCCGCTTCCCAATGAATATAAGAGATGTTATATATGAGAAATTAGGGTAGATTTTAAGGGGGAAACCGGATAGAATTCCGGATAGAGAAAACCCAATTCAAAATTCAAACTCTCCAAAGCCTTTCATCAATTCGGACAAACACATTTTCCTGAGGTTTTCAACCTATTCCAAAAGAGGAAAGGGAAGAAAAACGTGCATGTTGCCTGCTACAAGGACGAAATTACAGGTGCTTTACATAGACGCCGTGAATCGCTTTCCGTCTATTTGTGGACGTTGCTGCTATTTCTGTGAACTCGCCCTCGCATGGAGAAGACGAGGCGCGTATGGGGTCGGGTAGTATCGTTCACGGGTGCTATTGTTGCTGTATTTTGACGCCATCTATGTTGCTGATCTTGGTCGTGTGCTGTAATCGTGAAAGAGAAGATGGAAGTTGTTGGGTTCTTTTAGTATTTAGGAAAATGGGCCGGGTCAGGGTCGATTTAGGAGTATGGGTCGACTAAAGCTTATAGTAGAGTGGGCAGTGCATATTTTATCAGGAAAAGCCCAAAATATGATCCCATGGAGGCTTGAGGAAAATGGTTGGACTTGGCTGTAATTGTAACGGAAACTAATTAACCAATTTAGCCAAACTAAAGGATTAATTTCAGTAGATTTGGTAATAATTTAAATCAGACGAATTAATATCATTAATTTATGGGATTCTTAATTTCAACGAAATAAAATAATTAACTTAACTATAAACTAAATAATTTAACAATATAAACGACTAAATAACCAAATGTTTAAATAAAGCTAAAATCCTTTTGAGACAATTTTCGAACATTCATAAAATATACTAATTAGACACATAATTATATAATAATTAATTTAATTATAAACTAACTAATTGACTCAAAATCGTAAACTATTGAATAACTAAACAAACTAACCAAATATTTAATTAAACAAAATATTTTGAGACGATTTTTTGAATATTTATAAAGTCCAAAAGTATACACATATTATTTAAAAATTATAAAGAAGTGACAAACCATTTAAAACTAACTTGAAAAATATTTTGAATTTTATAAAGTCAATTATTTTAAATCATTTAAAAATCAAGAAACTCGGGAATTAATTATTATCGGGGAGGGTCAAAATTGGGTGTCAACAATGATAACACCATTATTTTTTGCGATGGTAGCAAGAGATCTATCAAACTAATCACTGACATTGTGGACAGGTATGAACAAATATCAGGTCAACAAATCAACAAGAACAAGAGTAGCTTCTTCCTGAAATCCAAATCTAATCTTATCATCATCAATAAACTGAAAAGATACACGAGCATGAGATATCAAGAATTTCCCATAAAGTAACTTGGGTGTCCTCTTATCATTGGAAAGAAGAAATTGGCTTACTCAGACATTGTCAATAAGGTTGCTAATAAAATTAGAGGTTGGCACAACAAATTGAAATCTTTTGGAGGAAGAGCTACATTAATAAGACATATTATACTAGCTCTCCCTACTCATCTTCTGAGTGCTACCAACCCTCCTAAAGGTACCCCTGAGCTCATTGAAAAAAATCTTTTGGTCTGCAAATGATTCTAGGGGAAAGCATCACTGGATTGCATGGATAATTTGAGCTACCCCTTTGAATAAGGTGGTGCTAATTTAAGGAAAATTTCAGATGTTTGTATGGACTTCAAGGCTAAGCTATGGTGGAACCTAAGAACCTCTTCTTCTCTTTGGGGAGATTACATGAAGGCTAAGTACCTCGAGAATCAACGTCCTATAAAGACTCAATGGTCCTCTAGCAACTCTCAAAATTGGAAAGTCATCTGTGAAGTTAAGTCAGTGGTGGAGCAACATATTTACTGGAAGGTTGGAAGAGGAGTTGTTGATTTTTGGTTTGATAAATGGTCAGCTCTAGGACCCTTGCACTTGCTCTACCCCAAAAATGAAGGGCATATCTCTATCAAGCTAATTATTGTCTTACTAGTAATGGTGAATGGAACTGGAATTCGCTCCAAGTAGAGCTCCCGAATGATCTAAAGAACAATATCATCAACTTGGGGATTATTCTCAACGATCACACAAATGACAAAAGCTATCTGGGAAAACACCAATTCTGGCCACTTCACGCTCCACTCTGATTGGGATATTATTAGAAAGAAAAGAAACCACAACAATGCCACCAACAAGATCTAGAATAATAGCATTACATTTAATATGGCTTTCCTACTGATGAGAAAGTGGCTAAGTAGGGCATCAATATTATCCCGGGATGTCATTGTTGTGCTGCAACTAATGAGAACAACAACTTGGAAACAGTGAATCACCTATTCTGTTAGGGTGAAAAGTGTGGTGTGAGATCGCAGGTCCACTGGGAGTGAGACTCACCCATAGGACTCTTGAAATCCGCATCCTCAATTAGTGGAATACTATTACAAAGAACCCCATTGCTAATTTTGTTATTCATGCTTCCCCCCCCCAATAATTTGTTGGGAGATATGGAGAGAAAAATGCTCTAGGGAATTTGATGCTATTAAGCCTTTTGTATACAGATCTAAAGCTAATATTCTTTTTACCATTGTGCAGATTACTAAGAAGAAATTTGGCAAAGCTAACATTGTAGAGTCTTGAAGAAATATACACTACATTTTGGATGCCGAAAATCACCACAGAACCACTACCATAGGTAAGTGGATAAAACCTCCTAATATGTATGTAAAACTCAATAGTGATGGTAGTTGCATTCAAGGCCGTTGTGGTGGAGGTGGTCTGATCAGAAACTCATTGGGAAACCTCGAGTTTGCTTACTGCATCAATTGGAACCTGGCACGAGTAACATCGTAGAAATGGCAGCTCTTCTTTATGGCCTTAAATGGTATGCTAAGAGAGGCTTCTCTAATATCTGGGTTGACTCCATGTTGTTAACTAGATGTATTAAAAGAGAGTGGGACTCACCGTGGAAGATCAATGCCCGGAAATTAATTGAAGAGCATGGTTACCATATTAGTCATTGCTTTAGGAAGACTAATAAACCTGCTGAAAAAATCGCCAACTTGATTCATGGCTTTTTTAGGAGTTCTCTTCAACTCTTTTTTTATCCTTCTAAGCAAGTTAGAGGTCTCTCCAATATGGATAGATGCGATTTCCCAACCTTTAGCACTAAATCAATGTAACCTGCCAATATTATATACGAGCCCTCCTAAATTGTATGCATGTGCTCAGATAGCTTTTGAGCTAATTTGGACACCCCCCCCCTCCCCTTTTTCTGGTGGTACTTAGTAGAACAGTCCTACACTGTTATTACCCCTTATAATGTCAAAGTTTGGGATGTCAAACTCAAAGTTCTACTTTTGCCCATATCAATGATCAAAGTTGGAATTTTTTTTTTTAAAAAAATAATGATTTCTGCAAGTGTCACCACACGGACAGTATCCCGGTGTACATTCAATGTTTTTTAATAAATTCAAACATTTTCCTACACATGCACTATTAGGATCACTTGCATCATACTTGCATTCACATATAGCAATATCCTCTTCTCTCGGTTTCTTATGCCTATAAGACATAAGAAAATTGCAATTAAAAATGACTACCTAAAGCCAAGATCAATGATAATTGAAAACCATTCAACTCCAACTCAAAGTCAACTAATCAAGGTATGAATCATTTAGGACACTAACTTTTTCTTTGTCTTCTTTTTGGTAATTTTTTAGGATTCAAGCTAAAACATTAGAAGCTTCAGTTTTGGAAGTCAAAATGCTATAAACTACATAATAAGAAGTAGGACACAAAAACTTTCTAAGGAATGAAACAAGAACTTATTTCTCTTTCACAAAAGAAACTATTTTTTTGTGTCTCGTCTTATAGAACAAAGAAAAAAAATGAAACATAAGCATTATTCAACATTAGTTTCAACTCACAAAAAGTTCTTCCTTTTAAGCTTGACCAGATAATCACAATCCGCAATTCAAATTTCTTGTTTACTCATTTTCTTGTCATTGAATTCATACTCCCATGGCATCCTTGGCACAACATGGAAAAAGATACAATGTTTATCGAAGTTTAATCTCTTTTTTTATTAGTGGTTTTTGAAAGCTTTATCTTAAAAGTGAAAGCAATGGCAATAACCAATCTCTTTTTTTTAAAAAAAATTGGTAACGTTAACATAATGCAATAACCAATCTCTTTTGCATAGTTATTGTATCCAGATCTTAGATACGCAAACTAACTGTTTCGACCATAATGAATATGTCATCCAAGTGGTACTCACAATTGCAGACAACGTAATAATAATTCATAAGTATAAGCAACAAGTGTATGAAAATGAACTTCAAAGTTTAAGGATTATCAAAAGAAAGAATGCAATTAACTGGCAGGAAAATCATCATTAAAAGAAACAAAGAGAGGATTTGAACTAACTTTCGCCATATAAATTCATTTTGAGTAATATGCATAAATGGTGCTACTCCTTTGGGCAGTTGGACCTTCAAAAAAAAAGTTAAGAATTCATCATTACTTGATGTAAATAGAATAGCATATTGTAATGCAAAATCACGTATATAAGCAAAGGGTCTGCATTTATTATACAGTCAGTCATAAACATTATTATATAGACATCATTACTTAATGTTAATAGAATGGCATATTGCAATGCAAAATCACATATATAACCAAAGAGTCTGCATTTAATATACAGTCATAAACATTACTATACAATATTATTTTAGCAAATATTCAATCAAATATCATACATGATTACATACACCATGCCATCGATGTGTGCATCCATGTTTTGATGGAAGGGCAAGTGAAGTAACTCGATAAGAAAAGGCACAATTGAATGCAGAAACCATAAAATTGTCATTCCAAACCAGAATGATATTAAATAAGCCCACTTTTTCGATACGTAAATTTTATTAATAAAAACATCAGCACTAAGATGGTGCTAGAACAGTAGAACGTGTATGACTATAGCTCTTTCCAGCTGCAAGGAGTCAATATAATCCAAAAGAGTGTAGAAATGATTTACATTTTTCAATAAGCCCACGTTTGTTGAGAGGACAAACCAGATTTTATTGAGAAATATTAGTTATTGAGGAACTACAGCTTTGAACTAGTTAGTTATGAAGGGCAATAATAAAAGTAGTGTAGTCTAGACATGTGTTGACTAAATATCACTTGTTTAAATAATTCTATACCATTTATAGCACCAGAGTCTACTAAAAATGATTACACTCATATATGTACTCAACAAAAGACACTAATATCTTCACTTACTAGTCTTTTTATATTAGTACAACTATCAACCGATATTCTTAGGATCCAACAACATTACCCAGTGATACATTCTCAGGATCAAATTATTGAACTAATCTTACCACTAGTTCTGATGTCAGATCAAAAAAAGATTATTTTTTTTATCATTAGTTCTCTAGGTATATTGTTGTATCAGTTCTTTGGGTATTGTCTTCTCATGATTTCAGAAGTCTACAGAGTCACACAAAATCATATCCACATTGTTACATGTCATCATCACTCCAAGTGACACATAAATGATCTAACAAATTTGGAATGAAGAATACATCATACAGGAACGATAAGCTTTAGATCTAAACTCTTCAATCCTTTCCAGTTTCACTCAAGGAAACTGTTGCTGAGACTTGCAAGACTTAAATAGGAAAATAATTTGTGAACCAAGTAAGAAATGCTAGGATCTAAAAACCAAGTAAGAAATGCTAGGAAAATAATTTGTGAACCAAGTAAGACTTGCAACACATCGATAATAAATGTTGATTCTTGCACTCTCTTTTCTTTAATAATATTTATCTATTTTCTTTTGTATCAATCTAAAAAGGGCTTTCCTAGAATGGAAAATTCTCTATCCAAGCATTCAAGTTAATAAGTTAACTTACGTTCGTATCTCATATGTGATGTAATGCCTTACTAAATTTTCTATTTTACACTTTCTTCTCACAAGGTAAATAATTTCATTAATGTTTGGGTCAAAAGGCATTTGAATACAAGAAGTATACCTAAAGGAAAACCCTATAAAATATATGGTTTTCTACGAAAATCACCTAATCTTCTACACAACATGAGACTTCATGGTTGCACCAAGAGAAAATAATGGATACGAGGCTTCTCCTCACCTTAATAAAATTCATCATCTCTGCACCTTCAAAAGTTCTCTCCACCTTTTCGTACTTAAAACTATTAATCTAAAAACTTATTAAAAAATTATTTTATAAAAAACTTTTTGTCAACTTAATATAATGAACTCTTCAAATGCTTTATTTTGACTGTGTTGGTCATAGTATGCCATTTTTTCGTAGGATTGCCAATTTTTCTCTTTTTATTTAGTTATTACCACTAATAACTAGGTCTGCCAAGATAAGTTCTCCATACTTGAGAAGATCATTTGAGATTACTAGAATTAGCTTCTATCTGTTGAACTAGCTAGTAAGAGAAACATCCAAGGAAACAACATCTTGAATCCCATATGAGAAAGCTACAAATTTGTTTACTCTTTAAACAACACAACCATATAATTACATCCAATTTATTCAATGATCACTTTGCTAATCTGAAGTAGATAAACATATTAAGATGTAAATTTGATTGGAAAAGCATTGGTCCAGGTCTAAAAATTGATGGGGGTGTAAAACCTTTTCTTAACCAATGTTCACCCATTTGAGGAACAATGACTAAGAAAATTAACAAGAATGGCAGAAAGAAGAAAATGGGAGAGAAACGTTCTAAGAAGCTAGACAACCATCCAAATCATCATTTTCGTAGTAGAATTTGGTCAAATTATGATTAAATCAATTCTCCTAAGGAGGATCAGTAGCATGGAGTCATTAATCATGCTTGGTTTTTTTTTTTTATGGCAAGGAAAACCTGCAGCTGCTACCCTTTGGGTGTGCACAGGGTAAAAACCCCGCTCATATGCAATAGCTCGCAAACCACATAGGAGAGGTAACCCGCACTAAGAAATCCCGGTGCGACGAGCTCGACCCAGAAGGCAAACCCCCTGCTTTCGCTGGCAAGGGGTTTTGAACTTGAGACCTCCAACATGGAAGTCCCAAGCCCAAATCACTGGATTGGTTATAAAAAATATTACTCTTCAATTAGGTTCCTAATTTGACTTGCCTGAAGAATATTCGAACTCCACTCCAAGGTCACAACAAATATAGTTGTTACGTTAAACCTTAAAGTTAAGTGCAGTGCAACTGGACGCTTTGTCTCGCTTAGGCGAAACATCAGTACAGGCACCATGGCAATAATTGCCACTAAAGCTTGTAACTTATCATGCATGAGCTCAACGTTGAAACAGTCTCAATAAATAATATAATTGTTGTTGTCAATATGATATATTGATTGTTAAGGAAACTTTGTCAAATAGGAAATAATAACCTACCAATTTAGTATAGGCACTACACTTGAACTAGAAGCTTAAACTCCATCTTTGCATCTGAATCACAAATTTAAAATGATTTTTTAATTTGACTTTCGCGATACTTCATATTTTTCACTTAATCTAGTTATTTTAATACTCTATTCAAAAGAACGGTTGTTTGTCCCTATCATTATTTTCTCTTGCATCATATGTTATACGTAAATAAGTAAATAAAATGTTATTTATCTAACATCTTAAACTTTTAGATGAGATGGTTAGACAATTCAACATGGTATTAGCGCATATAGAGGCAGTGAACTCAAACCTCACTACAACCCATTATCAAAAAACATGTGCATGGTTCATGCTTGCACATGACGAGGCGTGTTGAAAACATAATTAAGTAAATATAATTTGTTCTCTTTCATAAGATAGTTAAACACATCAACAGTATATACATAAGATTACCCTAAAAGTAGTTTGCTTTTGCTCATTACGACCTTTTAACTATAGTGGGGTCTCATTAACCCCCTATACTATTTTGAAAAGGTATTATTGCCACCCGACATAGAGAATGAGATGCACTCTTTTAAAGAGCATGAGAGAAAAAATAAAGAAAATTTACCACATTTTTCCTTCTTTCCTTTTCCTTTTCTTTTTTTCTCCTCTCCTCTTCGCTTGTCATGCCTTCTACTTTGTTGGTGGTTCCCAAAACTTATTCACTTATGGTGTCCAAAACTGAAAATTATACCTCATTATTGAACATAAACAATACAATTTGAGAGCTAGTAGATAAACCAAAAATAGGGATGGATCTGATTCTACTATCATAGTAACAAAATGAACCTAAACATAACACAACCCCAATATCTATGTCATGAGGTGAGGATTGTCAAAAACTAGTTCATTTCTTTTACCCATAGGACACTTAACAAACGCCAAAAGTTAGATATTATGTTTTCTTTTCCTTTTGATAGATTAATAAT
>NW_006239321.1:2567-9851 GCF_000226075.1 Solanum tuberosum | reverse complement strand
GGGGTGTTACATTATTTCCCCCTTGAGAACATTCGTCCTCGAATGAAGACTAAACTAGCTGAAATGGAGGGAGAGGGCTGCAATCCCTTCCACTAACCACTGAGAACTGAATTTCTGACTGAACTGAGTTCCAAGGACATGCAAATACGCTGAAAATGCAAGTA
Source organism: Solanum tuberosum (assembly GCF_000226075.1). Classification (NCBI taxonomy): domain Eukaryota; kingdom Viridiplantae; phylum Streptophyta; class Magnoliopsida; order Solanales; family Solanaceae; genus Solanum; species Solanum tuberosum. The sequence goes on along the minus strand of NW_006239321.1, from coordinate 9,687 downwards.
CAACTGAAGGAACCTGATTCTAAGACTGAATTTACGCATGAACGACTGAAAAACTGAAGAGGAACTATTACCTCAAGCTGGAATGGAATTGGAAGGAAAGAGGTGAGGATACTTGGACGTCATGGCTACTTCTGCTTCCCTAGTAGCTCCCTCTACTGACTGACTCCTCTACAAAACCTTGACTGAAGCAATTTCTTTATTTCTCAACCTTCTAACCTGACGATCGAGAATCTCAACTGGTACATCCTCATATGAGAGACTATCTTTCACGGCCACACTACAAGAAAAAGGGCTTCTAACGAAGGGAATTCTGGTCCTTAAAAGTCTATTTCCCGTCCTTAAAGCTCAGTAAGGACCAAAATAATTTGGTCGCCATCCGTCCTAATAGGCTTCCTCGCTAAAAGTCAATTGCGACGAGACTTTATAGCCGGTCCTAAAAGTGTTTTGCGACTACTAGAAAACCGGTCTCTAAAATTGTATCCCAAACCATTTTTCTGGTCCGATAAAGATTAACTAGGTTAGCTCTTTTGGTCCCAATATGCTTTTAGCGACCAATTTCTGGTCTTAAAACAATAGTCCATCTATTGCATTTTTTATGGACCATAAATATGGTCCCTAACTAAATGCATAATTTTCTTTGACCAATTCTCAAAAATAGTATCAATACATTATAGAAAATGAAATACATATAAAAATAAAGAAAGATAACTTTCCATATATTATAAAAAAAATGTATTACATCCCAATCGACAAAAGCCATGATACAAAAGTCATATTTGTTTACATAATGCAAATCTAACAGCCCTAGCATGTATTGTAATGCTTTTCCTAAAACTCTTAGCAAATGAAAATCAAATGTGTATAGCATGTAAGAGTTCTTCAAAACTTATATCTTCAAACATCAAAACCTGTATAAAACATAACATGCATTAACCATAGAAAAATATGAAGATAAACCAAAAAATGATTAAATAATTTTTTACTCACCTGAGCAAAGAACTCTAAATTCTTCAAGTATAGATTTTCACCACAAAGAACAAGTAGTATTTTATCATCGAGCAAAAAGAGAGGTTCTACATTGAAACAGAGATGAGAGAACTGTGAGTGTAGAGAGTCCATGAGCATAACCAAATTTCATTAAACTAAAAAGAAGAAATTAAAATCCAATAGTCACATTAACAGTTATGGAAGCAGAGAGAAGATAGCTGATAGAATAAGTAACGAGGTATGAAACTCATCCTTCCAATGGACAAAGTAAAGAGTTATGAACTTTATTTGACTTTTAGAAAATAATACATTAGATGTTCTCTTAGCCTCTATTTTTTGTTTCATCACACATGGAAACACATGGAACTGCCTGGGAAGTAAAACCATACAGGATATATCCATCTCAGTTCATGTCCACACATATAAGAGACTCCCCCTTAGTTCCAAGTTAATCGTATATCTAGGATATTCCAAACTATGCCAAAGTTCTTTTTTTTACAACCATCAGCTTTTGCACACCTCAACTATTTTCAACGGATACCCGCAAGCGATAGGTTTCAGGTAGCTATGTCTTTGTTCAGATTTGAACCTAAGAGGGTTCAATGTACATTTTTTAGAGATCGCATATAACTTGGCATTTATAGTAAAATTGCGATTATGAATTTATGAATTGGTATGTCCCAAATTTATAAAAAGAATCATCTCTTTTAGGATAAGAATAATTTTTGAAAAAAACCAACAGATACGTCAGCTTGAATTTGGGTGATTACGCTTAAATAATTTTAGAGTGCAGTTTCTAGAAGCACATTGTTATGAAGATCAAATGCAAGATTGACGAAAATTTAATTATTTTTCTCTTCTTTGTCTACGTAACTATTTTAAATTTGGAGTTAAGAATTTTATTCTTTCAAATTCTTTAAGGTTAGAATCATCCCAAACATTTATAGTCATTTATTTTTTCACTCTATTACCTTGACATTAGGAATGATCTCATGTAAATGTGTAAGTATGTATTTATATTAATATATATTAAATATCGAAGACTTGGACTTGGATTGCACCTTAAAATAAATATTTTTATGTAGCTTAAATATTTGTTCTATAAATAACAATGTTTTTAAAGTCAAGAATAGTATATATATCTGTAGTTCGATACAAACTGTACAAAAAAGGTCAAAAATTAAAGTGACCAAGAAACAAAATAATACAAAAAGTGTTTTGCGACTACTATAAAACCGGTCTCTAAAATTGTATTCCCGACCATTTTTCTGGTCCCATAAAGATTAACTAGGTTATCTCTTTTGGTCCCAATATGCTTTTAGCGACCAATTTCTGGTCTTAAAACAATAGTCCATCTATTGCATTTTTTATGGACCATAAATATGGTCCCTAACTAAATGCATAATTTTCTTTGACCAATTCTCAAAAATAGTATCAATACATTATAGAAAATGAAATACATATAAAAATAAAGAAAGATAACTTTCCATATATTATAAAAAAAATGTATTACATCCCAATCGACAAAAGCCATGATACAAAAGTCATATTTGTTTACACAATGCAAATCTAACAGCCCTAGCATGTATTGTAATGTTTTTCCTAAAACTCTTGGCAAATGAAAATCAAATTTGTATAGCATGTACGAGTTCTTCAAAACTTATATCTTCAAACATCAAAACCTGTATAAAACATAACATGCATTAACCATAGAAAAATATGAAGATAAACCAAAAAATGATTAAATAATTTTTTACTCACCTGAGCAAAGAACTCTAAATTCTTCAAGTATAGATTTTCACCACAAAGAACAAGTAGTATTTTATCATCGAGCAAAAAGAGAGGTTCTACATTGAAACAGAGATGAGAGAACTGTGAGTGTAGAGAGTCCATGAGCATAACCAAATTTCATTAAACTAAAAAGAAGAAATTAAAATCCAATAGTCACATTAACAGTTATGGAAGCAGAGAGAAGATAGCTGATAGAATAAGTAACGAGGTATGAAACTCATCCTTCCAATGGACAAAGTAAAGAGTTATGAACTTTATTTGACTTTTAGAAAATAATACATTAGATGTTCTCTTAGCCTCTATTTTTTGTTTCATCACACATGGAAACACATGGAACTGCCTGCGAAGTAAAACCATACAGGATATATCCATCTCAGTTCATGTCCACACATATAAGAGACTCCCCCTTAGTTCCAAGTTAATCGTATATCTAGGATATTCCAAATTATGCCAGAGTTCTTTTTTTTACAACCATCAGCTTTTGCACACCTCAACTATTTTCAACGGATACCCGCAAGCGATAGGTTTCAGGTAGCTATGTCTTTGTTCAGATTTGAACCTAAGAGGGTTCTCAACCCACTTCATTAACTACTAGCCATAACCTTGGGTTCTGAATTTAGGTTACTGCAGATTTCTTCTAAGAATATTATGTGTTCAATTTTCACAAATTTCAATAATTCAAATACATCTACAATGCAACTTTAAACTTCAATAATGTGAGACTTCCTCCATCAAATAAACTGTTTATCTGTTACTTAAATATTTCCTTCAAACACTATATAATATGAAGAAGAAAAAAACTCCCTCCAATGTCCAACCATATAATATGAAAGGAAATTGAGGAGTATAAGATATGCAAACTAAAAGACTTAGCACCCTATAATCAATCAATTACAGTATCTTACCTTATCGATAAGCTCCCCTTGGAAACCACCAACAACCACCAAACTAACACTAACATCTTATCTGCATTGGGCAATTTATTTTGAGACATTGATTCAAGGTACTTATGCACAAACAAGTATGTTAATTTTAGATTGGAAAAATTAAACTAATCATAATAAAAGAGATACAAGAAGGCATTGCTAACTATAGTGGGTATCAATGGCCTAAAAACATTTAGTACCTAGATTTGGAATAAATAACCTACACAGACACGATGCAAAATGGACCACAAAATTCATCCCACCTGTCCTTCAGCTAGGTTAGGTTCTAGAAGAATAAGAAAATAAAAGAGAACAATTTAGAAATCCCTAATACAAGGTCAATACGTAGATCAACATGTGGTTAGTCCTAATTATTAGTGCCCAATGATGCATAAGCTAGCGATGAAAACACTGCTAGCTCGCTACAAGTCGATAATTGAACAATCTACCATTAATATTCACACATCATTATCTAAATAGGGACGATTTACTAGAGAGCAATTTGGGCAGGTATAAAACATTTTAACTATCCTATTATTACTATATAGAAACAGAAACGAAACCTAGGAATGAGAAGTCAAGAAATGTCAATAGTGATGATGAAAGGAGGAAAAATGATACAGCAAAAATAAAAAAACCACAGAGACTTGAAAGAGATGCCTCACCACTATCTAGAAAAAAAAAGGAAATAGGAGAGTTGAAGTTGGAATTCTTTCTAAGCTTGACACAAAATTAATTAAATTGATAAATTTGTCATTAAACACTACAAAAAATGAAACAAAAATTTCACATGGTTGTGTTTCATTGTTAGAAATAATGATCAGATGTAACATCTAAAATTAAAGTTATAGTAGAAAAAGATATCAGGGAAGTGGAGTGCACTAAGGGCTACAAGCTTCACACAACAGACTTGTGTAAGATTCCATAAGTTTAGATATATTTCCCTCAAACCTCCTCTGAAGCTCAAGCCCATTCTTAACCATGAATTACAAAGGTATTAGCTCACTAACAAGCTTGGAGATCACATCATTTTAATTTACAACAAATTACGACATCTGAAACATTAAGAGAATATAGATAATTGTTGAAACAACTTGATAACAACATAAACATTTATAACTTGGTTACTATTTATCACATGTATTACATTTACCTCTCTATTAATATGATAAAACTCTATAACTTTATCTTACAAGCTAGAAATGCTTACATGAAAATACTCTTAAAAGAATGATGATTCTTGAGTAAGATGTTGAATCCAACCGAAGAGAAACGAGTTGTATCCCTAAAATAGAAAGAGAAAAAAAAAAAAACTTCACATGAAAGTAAGACACATATCTAATATTCTTCCATTAAAGTTTATATATGCAATCAAGTTTCACATATCCATAGAAGAAGCAAGGAATTATAACATGTTAATAGGATAAACAATCAATCACATTCAAATAAACAAATATAACATTCTGAAAATCATTCAAAGTGCAATAATACATGCTGAAAGTGTTTATCTTTAACTGCAACATAGAGAGGAACCTGAAGGTCAAAGAGGTCATACAAGATCTAACTTTAGACAAAGTGAAGAATACCACTGTGAACTATATTTAGAATTTAGTCTTACTTTTCCTACTACACAGAAAAAGGTAAAAATACTATCCAGCAAATACATTTTATTCCCTTTTCATATTTATGGGGGCTCCCTAATATAAGCTAACCATAAATGTCATCTTTAAAATTTGAGCTGAAAGTTAAAGGTTTGCACAAGAATGTTTAACTTTATGTAAGGTATTTGACATTCAAACTATCATGGTCTCTAATGTTAAATCATGAATCATGTATAGGTTTTAAGCACTTAGCATGCTATGAGGGGAGAAGTAGACAACATCACTTGACAATAAAGAATATCCCAAAAGAAAACATTCAGTCTGCATTCTAAAATACAAGCACTGATGTTTCAAAATAAGGGCATTCAAGGAAAAGAAAAGAAACATAACTTCTCAAGTTCAACAGTCAGAAATTCAAAATCAAAAAAAGAGAAAGGGCAAAAATAAGATTAATATAACAGAACAAGAAGCAAGAAACAATGAAGCCCAAAATTGTTACCTTAACTGCTAGGATGAGATAAGGCAGGGGCTTGTTACTAGAGTTAAATCATAACAAGATAGTCATACTGGAACCGAATCAAAAAATCATATATTAAAAAAATTGAACGATTGCAATCTATATTTAAGAAAATCACACTAATGTATTGAATCTAAACACAAAAATAGTAGTACATTGCTCTATTAACCATGACCCCAAAAATAATTAAAAATACCAGTGAATTAGATTTTTAGGAATATTCAGACCAAAATTTATATTCGAGCTAACAACCGACGGATCTGATTTTTCAAAATGTATTAAAACACTTACCACCATGATTTCTTCATTAGATACTAGAAACGATTTCACTGTAAACGACGAATCGGCTTTGTGAGTGACATTTCAATTCTTGAGAAATAGAAAGAGGACAAAGAGAAGAGCTTGCAAAATAAACCAAAATTTCATACCGGAAAACAAATAGCATACAAAAAAAGAACAAAACCATAGAATTGGACCTTCGTAAGAACTTGTAGATGGGTTCTTTGTGGGTCGAGCCCGGCTGAAAATAATCCGCTACTAGAATGGCAAATCCACCGAAAATCGGGCAAAGCCAACGACATCATCAAGCCGAGTAGTCATAGATCAAGTTCTCAAGTTTCATGGGTTTGAAAAGGCTAAGTCTGAAGCTTAGGGTTTGAGAGATAATAGATTAGGGATCTTAGTTGAGAGAGATAAAATATCTTTTTTTTTACCCTAATCAATTTTATTGTGTTTTAAATTTTCTTTTCTATTTTATTTAAAGAGGAAAGTGGAGTGGTGCTGATCTGACCACTTATTAAAATCATTAGGGACTAGATAATGATTATGGACTAGATTTCTTCCCTTCGCTAACAAGAAAACTAAAATTCAGATATAGGGACCAAAAATAAATACCGTCTCTAAACATATGTTTTTAGAGACCAGATTTTTAACTCATCCCAAAATGTTGGTCCTTAAAAGGCCATTTTCTTGTAGTGCCACACTCTTCCCTTATAGACTAGCATTTTGTCCGAGTCGATTATTTCTCCTCGAAAATGGGTGAAAAGGTCAATAGAGAGACGAGATTTTCCCGTTCCTGTTGCTCCCATTATGAACACCACTTTCTTCTTGTTGAACTTTTTGATGTTGTTGATGAAAGTATTCAGTTTAGCTACACATGAAATAAAATCATAACAATAATTAGTTTAGAATAGTAAATAATCTCATGAAAACCACTCATGCATACACTCATACATTAAAAATCTTATAAATATAAAGTTAATAAGTAGAAACCTTGCTTGAGATGTAATAAACTATGT
>NW_006239321.1:0-197 GCF_000226075.1 Solanum tuberosum | reverse complement strand
AGTACACCATCTCCCCCTTGGGAGAAAACCTCTACTCTCTGATTGTGGACTGCACCCTCAAGCTCAATCAAGATTGGATGACTATCTTGCTTTTCTTTAACTTCCACTACCAACGAAGATTCTGCCCCATTCTGAACCGTTACACCACCATCTGATATATTCATAAGGTGAACTCCTAGGCGAGCAAGTCTATGAAC
>NW_006239320.1:540067-541320 GCF_000226075.1 Solanum tuberosum | reverse complement strand
AAGAGGAGAAAAGAGGAGAGGATCAAGCGTTCGTCGAGATTCTTGCATCTTGTTGCGGATTTTCGCCATGGGTTTAATCCCTAAGAGGTATGTACGCTTCCATAGTGTTGGGTTTGTTCACCCACATGCCAAACATATTATTTTCAGCAAAGTTTCATTCTCCAAAAACTTGAAGGATTTAAGTTCTTGATAGGTGTTCTTGAAGTTCATTCTAAATCTTGTTGTGTTGGGTTTTGGATGATTTCTTGAGATCAAAGTGAGTGTTTTAAGGGATGTACTGAGTAGATTAGAGTGTACTTATGTTAAGTAATCAATTCTAAGTGATTGGGGAAGAAACCATTCGATTCTAGGCGAAATAGGGTGAGAAAACGAGAAAATAAACTTACTGAATTTTTGGGTTGGGGCCTGGCGCGATGCGCCTGCCAGAGCACCCCAAACCCACCTCTGAAGTTTAGGGGCTGGCGCCCCGTGCCACCCATAGCGCCAGGGTCTCCTGCCCCACCTAGTTTGTCGTCGGTTGCCCCGTTTGAGTTCGTTTAAAATGCACCTTCACTCATTTTCGATTCTAACTACTCTAAGCTACTTCTAAACACCTAAACCATTCCTAACATGATCATAACCTTGAAATTCATAAATCAAATTCAAGGTAGAGTTGAGAGTCAAGTTTGAGAGTTCTTTCAAACCTTTTTTATAAGGTCCCTTAGAGTCTTTTTGAGGAGTCTTCTATAATTATTAGTAACTTGTTTCAAGACTCAAGCAAGTGAGTATGAGGATGAGGAGAATGTATTCATGAATCTACTTTGTCATCATGAGATCCTTCATATCATGAACCAAAATTCTTGAATTCATAATTCACATTCAAGAGAGAGTTAAGAGTAAAGTTCAAGAAAACCTTTGAGTTCTATTGTGAATCCTTTGAGATCAACTATCGATTTGAACTAAGTTTTGAGGAAGTAATTCAGAGAATGAGAAGCGTTGTATCATGAGTTCCATAATGTTATGTAGACCTACGAGTCAAGTCGTTCATGCCATTAAATTCTGCATGAACTTCAGAAGTTGAGTATCTATGAGAGGAGAAATATTTTCAGATCCTAAGTCTTAAGTATTGAGTTTCTAACCCATTTGAGATTACATTCCTAATCATGGGACTATTACCTATTACCCATGAAGTCCATGAGTCGAGTTGTTCACGCCCATAATTCCGCATGAACATTATAAGTCGAACAGTCTTGAGATGAGAAGTATCTTTGAGT
>NW_006239320.1:531255-539768 GCF_000226075.1 Solanum tuberosum | reverse complement strand
AGTAAAGAGTAAAGTTTGAAGTCCTTTTCTTCAAAAGTATATGGGGACTATGTATTCCCAAAAGAGTTTAAAATGTTTTCACATTTAAATAATAACGGAAAACTGAGATTTTCAAAAGAGCCTTTGAGCTAGTTTTTCAGTAAAGAGCCTTTGGGCTAGTTTTCAGTTAAAGAGTAAATGCTTTCACAATAAAGAAAAAGAGGAAACTGAGATTTCCAGATAGCCTTTGAGCATTAATCTCAAATCACAGAAGAAGTATGTTTTAAAGACATAAGAGCTAGTATATTTTGGGAGTAGTATTGAGCACCGAATTGAGGGAGCGTTCAAAGAACCCACAACCCTCATAAAACCATGTAGCCGCCATGGATAGAAAAGGATCATACTTTTTAGATGAATCCTTTTCAAGATAGACTAGGGGATCCATTAGGCAGTTCAGGTTCTATACCTTTGGCCGGGTATAGAATGCTCTGGCAGCGTGAGCTTGATCGTTGTATCATCACTATAGCTCTTATGTGATGGTTGTCGGTTAGAGAAACTCCCACAGAAGTTATTGTATTTTATATACATCAGTTTATTGTATTTTTAGATACATTTCAGAGTTATGTTGTATCTTTGCATACATACAGAGTTGACAGCATGTTTTTAAATAGTTTGTTCTTTATATTTCACTTGTTTTAAATTGCTTTATATTGAAATAAGTTCAGTTAAGTATTCATGAGTTGAGTATTTCAAATAGAGTATCATATCTTTGAAGTCGAGTATCTAATCTCTGAGTTGAGTATCTTATCCTTGAGTACTTCTGAGTTGAGTAAGTTTGAGTAGTTTTGAATATCCTTGAGTATTCCTTGAGTTGAGTAAGTTTGAGAAGAGGTAAGTATGTTTCCTTTTATCAAGTTTCAAGCTTATGTTTATGCTTTAGAATTCCTCTTACATGCTCGTACATTCCACGTAATGAGCCATTTGGCCTGCATCTTCTCATGATGCAGACACAGGTATTCGGGATCATCAACAAGAGCTTCGTTGATACATCCGAGAGTTCAAGTTAGCTATGGTAAGCCTCCTTATTTACGGAGGATTTCATTTACCTTTCAGTTTAGTCAGGATGTCGTGGGTCTTGTCCCGACTTCCATCTTTATCAGTTAGAGGCTTCATAGATAGTTAGTATAGTTGAGAAGTCTGTATTATTTATTTATTTTATTAAATATTTCAAAGACTTAAGTTGCCAATTTTGGGGCGAGTTGAATATATTTTATTATTCAGAGTTTTCATTTGAGTTAAAGTTTTAATTTAAGTTTTGTGAACTTTTATTTCAGATTTTAAGCTTTGTATGCTTGAATTAGTTTTTCGCTTGTAGTCAGCCAGGATGAGGGTTTGCTTGGGGACCAACAAATGGTCTTCGAGTGTCGGCCACGTCCAGGGTGTAGGCTCGAGTCGTGACACATACTTTCATTAAGAGTTTTTTTTCCAAGTCTAAAAACCTTAGAGCCTTCTTTAATCAGTTGTTCTTCAAAATTACAAAAGAAAAAGTTGGCCCTTTTGGCTGGAATTCAAGAACGCACACTTCTTGTTGGTAAGTGTCGAAATCTGTTTCTGAGTTAGCTAGTGTTTGGTATTTTATGCATATCTCTCTCTATAGAACTTATTTTACAGTGAGTAAATATGATTTGGAAAGCTAATTCATAGACCTACAACTCCTATGTTTATGTCGAACTCTGATTCAGCTGTTATAGACTCGAAATATGGGACGCAAGATAGGACAAATTCTGTCCAGATTTTGGAATTACAAATTCTGTATGAACAGCTGTTAGTGTTTTGACTATATCTTGTTGTACAAAATAAATTTTGCGGTGATTCTTGTTTGTTTGCAACCCTAAGAGATGTATCTACATATTTCATGAAGGTTATAAAGTCTAGTTTTGCTGTTTTCCATTTCAAATCTAAGTTGCGACACGTGGTACTAGGCTGGCCAGAATCACTGTTTTTGGGAGCCTTGTTTTGTTTGTGCTGGATAATTTTATTTGTGATGATGATGATCCTATTTTACATCAATATTATTGAGCTTCTAGGGATTAAATAAGTTGTTTAATTGTATTTTAAAGGTTGTATATACTCGTGAACAAGTTGAGGACCTTGATACATTGGTTGGACTGTTTCCTTGCTAAATCACTGAGGTTTGTGTATAAACTTGTACTTGCACTCTTTTAACTGCTGAAAGTTGATATTGGTACCTTGGTTACCTCTTGTCACTTTGCATTGTCGTGTTGGTATCCTTTTGAGACGTTAAAGATGCTTGTGTAACTCGCCACTTGTACGGATTGTTTGATCACTTGGCACTCTTGTTGGGACTTTGTCCTTCTTGTGGCTGTGACTTTGTCACTCTTGGCATGCCTCTTGATTCGGATCATTTGCCATCTTGACTCTGGATTTTTAGTTCGTCTTAAGTATGGATGTTGTCCATTTTAAGTACGAATTAGAAAACCATTTTTTAATATGGTTCTTGGTTCTCTTGATTATTGGGCTTTGACCCTTCTTGATACAGGGCGTCGACCCTCTTGATACTTGATTGTGCATGGTGTGAGGACATGATGTACATGTTGGGCGAACCTTGTTGTTGAATCTCTTGGAAAATGATGCTATAAACGTTCTTGACATTTGAGTCTTTAAATATTGGACTTGATACTCTTTATATATTGTTACTTGATTTATTAATTATGTTCAATTATGTTACTCATGACTTGAGAAAGTTTGTTTTGTGAATCGGATGGCTCCGAAAACTATAGTTTTTACACCACTAAGCTATATGCTTAGCGATAGTTGTTTCTATCGTAGGGAAGGATCGAGAGGAGGCATGAAGCGGGCCGTTGGGGATGGAAGATCACAATTGCATATAGGCATCTATATTTTGCATAAACCTTGGGACTTGTACATGATCTATGTGTTGTATATTTACATGAAGTTTTGAGGTCTAATTTGATCATATCACCACGGGTTGTAATATAAGTATGACTATATGTTTTGTTCTTTTGGGGTGTGTAAGCCCAAGTCTTGTAATATATTAAATTTGCCACCAACTTTGAATGATGGTGTGAAGCATGAACCACCTAGTTGAATACTCGGAAGTTAGAAATATTTTATTACTATTATTTTTACTAATGTGAGGACAATATATATATGAAAAAAAAAAATCTCACCGGCTTATATGATTTTGGTAGGGTCGTTACAAGTTCAAAGACTCAACCTCCACAAATCATTATAGGATAAATGCACTTACATCATAGGGATTGAATAAAATCGATAATAGTGCATTTCACAACAAGTCATCATGATTCGTTCTTCCCATTGAACCTGGTTATAGGATCTTTAGTCCCCAAGTTGGGTTTCCTCATATACAACTTAGAATATATTTTTTTTACCTTCAATTTCATCCCCCTCGATGTGCTTCAGACTCTTTATCTTGCTACTTAGCCTTAGATTATAAATCTGCAAGATTATCACAAATTTTAACACAATTAATATTGTTGGTATACCAGTGATCGATATGATCTCACAATATTGTGTGTTTTCCTCTTGAGCCTGAATATACCGTTTTAGTAACAATTTTTTTTACTCTACCATTATTTTTTTTACTCTACCATTATATTGGTGTTATCACAATTAATCAAAATTAGAAAAAATAATTTCTCAAAATAAAGTGTTTGATATAGTAAAATCAATTCATTTTTTCACTAGTTGAAGTTTAAATTTTTGTACTTCTACATCCCTAATAGAATTAGCAAAAAATAATTTGCTTTTTTCATTCCAAAAAATAGCACCAAGTTTTCTCATTTGCATCAACAAAACTTTGAAGTATAGCATAATATATTTTTTTCACAAAACAAGCCACCAAATTTCGTATCAAGTAAATTACTTGATTTGCTTGTACATGCTATACTTTATACATAATATCATATAAAGTGCAATTAGTCATATATCTCATATTTTTTATTAGACTAGCAAACTCCTTCTTTCTTTGTCACACCATTTTCACAATTGAATCAAAAGGAGTTGCAAGACCACACAACCAATAAGATTGTATTTCACAATTTTTTCAACATTATGTGACTTGACAAGGAAAATTTCATCACATGTTTTATGGTTTTTTTTCAGTCCAAGAATCATTTTTTTTTTCTCTCCCAAAACATTTCATGCTAAATGGCTACTTAACATATTTTTCATAATTTATTTATAACTCTCATGTTAGAGCTAAAATCATCTCATTATAGCCAAACAACATGTAATTTATTCCACAATAAATATATGCACTTGTAATACCCTTTTTAGAGCGTTTCTCAAAGATGCAAAAAACACTTTTTACATAATGACTTCTTTTCTCGTTTCATGAGCCCCCACTATTTTAAGAATTTAAATATCATTTTTTCATGAAAAGTAGTATCATTTCATTCATGAAAATACTAGGTAATTTTATTTTTCTTTACCTTTTCTCCACTTGAATTTAGCAAGTAGAAAAATATTTTACCGTACACCTCTAGAGCGACGTTGAGTGGAATTGTGTTAAGATCCCTATCTTGATATCCGCACTTTTTCAAACTGTAACAAACACATGAATCTCCTTAAAATTGTTGGTGTAATATACCACAAATAATATAAATTACAGTTGAAAATAAAATGACAAAAAATGAATAAATAATCTTTAGGATGAGGCGCGGATATCTCGCTCTCTTTAAGGAGATTCAAACCCACTGCGGCATAATCTACACCGATCCAACAGTACCACTGTTGACTTGTTCCCTTCAGGATACAACAGTCCAACAATGTTGTACAACTCAAATAACTCCGGATTAGTTGAAGAGTTCAAAGCTCCACAAAAGAACACCTTCCATCAACATATAAGTACTCTCTTTTGTATAGTGAATATAGTTGAAGACTTAGAATATTATTCTTTGTCTCAACTCTCTCTTTCATCACACTAACTCATAATATACACAATACAAAAGAACTAGACCAAACACACAAAAAAAAGGATTTAACAAAAAATACATATAAAATTTCCGTCAAAAATCAAGAAACCTGAACATAAAGAACTAGACCAAACACACAAAAAAAAAAAAAAAACAACACTAATTGCAAAAATTGTACTTTCAAATATGAGTTCACACAAGTATTTCCTATTTCCACAATTCCCTTCAACTTTATTACTATTAAAGTTTGATAAAATATTTAAGTGACGCCAAAAATGTTCATATTTGGCAAGACCAAAACTTCTTATACAACTATTTTAAAACTAGTACAAAATTAAAGATAAGGGGCCATTCTGTCAATTTCTCTTAATAAGAATGTGATATATATTTTTATTATATTTTTTCTATATAGAAGAGTGAAGACGACCGACGACCAATGGCAAAAAGGATATTAAATCAAATATACAAGGGCAAATTATAACTACTATACTAAAATTTGTTGATATCCGTGCACTCATGCTCAAACTAAGGCTGTATTTTTTTTATACTCTAGAAGCATCTACATCTTTCTCCACTCTTCCAATGAAAATAAATAAATATCTCATTTGCATCAGTTTTCTTAGATTTTCAAGACTAAAGCGTTAAGACATTGAGTGTTTCCAGGTATGTTTTATTCGCATTTTTGCTTCCATCTCTTCGATTAACTTTTTCAATCTTCAATTTTGTGTGACCATTTCTTTTTTCTTGCTCTTAATCAGTCCTTTTCAAATATTCAAAGATGGCTTCTGTTCACTTTCTTAATTGGATATTACAACCCTCGGTCGTTCCAAAAATATGAATTGATAAAAAAATTAAGAACTGTGTGTTTTGTTCTATCTTCTATTTCCTTAAAATTATCACTATGTAACCATAAATAAAGACGGCAGTTGCATACAAAAGTTTTAACTTTAACCATTAAATTGGGAAGATATAAGACAAAACAATAATGACATCAACTTTAGACATAAAAAAGAACAACGAGAAATTTGAGAAAAAAAGTAAAAGACATTGTACATTGAGAGTGATTTTAATATAAAAACAAGTGAACTCACAGATGAATAAAACTCCATCTTTTTACAAAAAAGTTTCATTAGCAATTATTACTTATGAGCTACTTGCATCCTACTTCTTGAACATATGACTTCCTTAACTTGAAAAGGATACTATAACTCTATAAGCTTAGAACTCTAGCATGAAAGAATTTGTAATAAAGATCTATTTTTATGTATCATGTAAGTTGTAAAAACTTTTATAGTAGGAACATGTGATTCTAGGTCATGCCTTAACTCTAAAAGAGGTTTTAACTTTACATACTTTGGGTGTATCTCTTACATTATGTCGTCAACGTCTCCTTCTGTAAAGTGTTCAGTGTACTCTTTTCAATCAAAATTTCACATCTTATGTTCGTGTTTCTTTTCTCCAGCACCTAACTTATATTTTTTCTTATCTGTTTACAGTCAACTTTCTTTATAAAAAATATTATCATTGTATATATTTTTTTGACTTTTATCCATCTCACATGGTTATCCATTGGCTAAGCGCTTTGTACATAAACTGTCATGCGTACCTACCACAATAGGCGTGGCCGTTTTAGAACTGTTGCATGTTGACTCCGATTGGTTGAAAGACCTTTAATATTGAATTTCAGTTCAGATGTAAATACATAAACATAGAGATATTGATTTTCCTTTAAAAACAACTTTAATATTTATTGTTGTTGATCATCTTTTTTTATGCTAAAAATATTCAATCTCTTTCTATTTGTCTGTTCGCTTTATTTTCTAATTATTATATATATAAAATAGAAAATATTAATGATTTTGTTATTATTAATCAAATTTTTTTTTATTTTTTCAGAAAGAAACATTATCGCTCCAAAATGTGGAAGATCAATTGAACGGCAAGATATTCAACATTCAAATGAAAAGGCTATTCACAAAAAAATTGGATGCAACGTAAAAATTATCCATTTTGTCTTACTTGGAGAAAGAAGATGTGATTCATAAACCAATGGCATCTACGACAGTCAATGTTACAGATGCAAAAAAGCGCACAATTGAACATCTTAGTTCAGGGGAAAAAGAATATCCAAGCGTGGCAAACAAATATAATCCTTCCACCCACAAACATAGCATGGAAATGAAAAATCATCCCATGAAAAAGAATTAAAAGGTATTTGAATTATTTTGTACATTTTTTAAAACTTCATCTTTGCAATTGACTAATATAAATGGGATTGTATTTATTTTCTTTAACTTCGATTCAGTCTCTAGACACATTTTCTTTTATTGTTTTGAATTGCAGTTGGAACACTTTTTGTTGTGGTTCTCGAAGTGATTTTTTTGGAACTCTTTTGTTGCTGCCACTGAATGCTGTGTTTTGCAAGCTTTTGATGTTGCTATGTGGATGCCTTATGCCCTGTTCTTTTGTCGAAATTGAAAATATTTTCTCCTCTTATAGCAGGTTAGTTAAAAGTTATCTTTTTACAAGTACTCCATTTATCAACTTAAATGAAAATATATTCTTTTTGCTGTTATGATTATTATTATCACTGAAAACTATTCTGTTCATTTTTAGATCCTAAAAGATGATGTAACTTTCCTCTATTGATTTTGTTGGAATAACCACCTTAAACTGATAGGATAAAAAATTACAATACAAAATAACAATTAGTAATTAAAAACTTGTGAAATCAAAATACAAAATAACAGTTAGTAATTAAAAACTTGTGAAATCAAACCTATTTGGTAGAATTGTTTGCCTATTTTGATTTATATGACTATTAGACCAATCTCTTCAGTGATTTCTCCTTGTTGATTTGTTTGAGTTTTTCCTTATGGCTTACATTGATCATAGGAGAAAACTTTCGATTCTTCCTTTAAAGAGTCAAAATCAAGCGCTAGCTCAAAACTGTGCCTTTCTCAACTTCAGCCAATCAGTGTCTGTTGTATCTCCACCATTTTATAAATTTTGTGACCCATATACTTTTGCCAACTGATCCTACACAAGTCAAATAATAGGCATATATGTGGTTGACACCTTAAAATTAAGGAAGTCAAATTTATCAATGTTTAAATTTGCTCTTCATGTTAGTTACTGTTGCAGCTTGTATATATCAATGCAGTATGACAGCTTTTTCGAGTAATGGTAATTAAATCAACCACTTAAATAAATCTTTTTCCATCAATGAAGTTTCCCTTACAATAATATTGGAGTGGTGTTGATCGGTCATTAAGAAGTAAAAACAATAGTTTTGTTGAATTCGTAGTTCTTGGTGGCCTCATTGTTTTATTTTTACAAGTAAGCAAGTGTCATTTACTTTCAAGTTACGTTCAATAAAAATCATCTTTACGTAAATTATCATTGTTTCTATTGTCAGCTTATCTACTACAAAAAGGATAACAACAACATTTCTTATGTTGTTGTTGGGAAAGAAAGAATATGCGAGTTTGTTGAGAGTTAAATGTCTTGGCCATGTGGTTTATAATGCTTCTGTTATTACCGTTACATTGTTTG
>NW_006239320.1:478577-530935 GCF_000226075.1 Solanum tuberosum | reverse complement strand
TGTTACTCCTGCCACTACTTTTCTGGAATGTACAGGGAAAGTGGCCACAATGTTTTTTGCCTAACATGTATTCGTATGAACATAGCATGGCAAATATTAACAATTGAAGAGTATTTCGAAGATACATGTCTACAATAAAGTTGTTTCTGTAATGGGAGAAATTAGTTATATAATTACACTTTGAAGTTCATGTGTTTTAAGTCTATTAGATCTGACATTTGTAAAAGATACATATGGCTGTAAAGCAGCATAACTAATGCAATGATTTGTTAACTTTTACACAACATACTCTTATTATGTCATTTAACAACATCAACCATTTATTTGAATTTTTATGTCTCAATTCCCAAGCTGATGTCTTTATTCTTCTCTCAGAAGTCCCTTTTTGCCATTTATAACATGTACCTATCCTGTGAAAAAAGTGTATTTAAGCAGCTTGTTCTTTCGCTTTCATTTCTAGACTCCCCTCGTAAATTTGGAACCTGTTCTAAAAGTTTTTTAGTTTTCTTGTTTTTTTTCTTCTTTCTAAACTCTACATTATTGATTTTATCATACCTATTCTGCTTGTGTAAAATTAATTATAGAAAGTTTCTGTTAAAATTTTTTTATTCATTTAATTTTTAAACAATAACGACAAACTGTGCTTTACAAGTAGATTTTCTATCGTGCATTCAGTATCTATGTAATAATAATCGATTGCCTTCTTATTATGTATATATTGATAAACTTTGAATAAGGATACTAAATTGTGAATGTTTGCCCAACTTAATATTGAACTAATTGTTGAAACTTGAAAGAAAAATAATAGTGCCTCTCGCTTGTATCTTATTACATGTGGATTCTTTTATCGTGTAGATTAAGAAATGTGATTCGTTACTAAAATTATAGACATTGTATTTTTTGAAATTACAGTTATTTAAAAATATTTTTTTACCATGTTGGATTTCAAATATATTTCATAGTAAATCAAACATAAGTAAAATTATGATAAAATTTTAAACGTTGGGCCCTTGCTTAGCACGGGCAACGCTCATCTAGTAGATAGATAGAAAGGTGAAGATGATCAGGACAACCAAGGGTAAAATAGGTAATTTCACGCTCACAAATTCACTATGGCGGTGCTTCTAGAATCATCAGTCTTCAATTTTTCTCAGTCCAAACGTAGGATTTCAACTCACTCTATGCACAGACACTCGAACATAATTCTAGAAGTTCTCTTTCTTCTTTCTCCTTTGTGCTCAAATTGGGTATATTTACTTCTAATTGTTGGTGCCTACAAGCTATCGCTGAAGCTGAAGCCCAATCGTTGAAGATGGATGCCATACCTATGAGGTGTTTAACAGAAAATCCAAAAAGATAAGGGCAGATTCCATCACCATCAATCTTCTTGCTCCGTAAGCTTTAAATCTTCTTTCATTATATTTTATTTATTAATTCCATTTTTTTTTAATCATTTTCATCCCCTTTGGGACGAACTGAATTTTATTCTCTGAAAATAAGGGTATTTATCTTCTGTTGTTTCAATACTCTGTTTTAGTTGTTGTTTTCCTTTTGGGTATATGTATGTGTTCGTTAATAAAAGTTATTACTTTCTTTCGGTTGTTCTTTTGAAAAAACATAAGAAGCTATTTTCTTTTGTCCCAAAAACTGAACAACATATTACTTTTGAATGGTTCAGTGGAGTTAAAAAGCACTATAGGTAATTTCTTTCTTAAGGTTGGTGGATAGAGTTAACAAATACTTGTGCGGGTATGCGTTGTCGAGGTAAGTGTTAGGTGCTCAAACACTGGCTTAAACGCCATTTTTGGTGGAGTGATGCCCCTCATCCTATATAGGATGGTGTCCCGTGAAAAAGATGCTTATGCCAAGGTAGCAATGGTGGAACAAATAATTGGCTCATGTCATATGTTTAAAATTATTGTGATGTCCATGCTCTGATGAAAGTTATATTTGGAGTAAAACAATCTTTGTTTCACTCTCTTTTCGGAAAATAACCACCAGTAGATGATATGTATCTTGTTTCCTCCCGGGGTTGCATCTTTTACAGGTGAGAAGCAAGTTGTGGCTAACTATAACGAGTCCCTAATTAAAGATCACCATTCAGATTCAAATGACAGGCTGGAAAGTGGATTAATTCTTTGATCACATTTTGCTATTATGTATTCCAGTTATGCTTTGACTATCTGGTATGATGCAAGGTTCATCTCAGGAAAAGAATATACTATACTGGTGGTCAAGTTCTCAATGTTTTCGACTCCAAGCTTCTCCATGAAGTAGCAAGCGATTTACTTTTTGAGGTACACCAATTTAACTATGCATGTTTGAGAGTGATTATACTAGATGCACTTGATGCTCTTATAATAAACTAATAATAGTATAAGTGCACTAATTTGACGGGGTTTCTCAAAGCTTGTAGTACTGTTAACATGTGCATAAGTATACTGTATTCTGGTTCTCGATTATTCTTCGTCTCTCCTTTGGCCTTCCACCACTCCCAAATCCCAATTTCTCTAGCATTCCTTTTCTACTCTCTACTTCAAAATTCAGTACAAAAATTTGAATGGAAGATTTAAAGAAAAAAACCCTAAGAGGAAAAAGGTAAGGTCAATCAACTCAATAAATCTTTCAGTTCTTTTCATACTTTCCAAATATAATAAATCTTATTGTTCTTTTAAGAACCTAATAATAGCATAAATATACTATATCACCAGGCTGATTAATTCTCCTTAATTGAACATAGATGATTCATGTATTAAGATATAGGTACAATATTGTTATCCTAACTCCTCCTCTTTCTCTTTTACGTTTCTTATGGTTGCATAGAGGTGATACATGATTTTTTATATCCATGGGTGTGTAAAGAACTCTAAATGCTTAATGTTGGATCTTGACTTTATAATATTTTAAAACTTTACAAGCAGCTTATTTAATACTACATAATATACTCTTGTACTTGTTGTTGTATGGAGGTGGTGAAAGTTTACTACAAAAGATTGAGAATTTTTTTATGCTCCGTCAACTATACATATAGTTTATGACTTCAAGATCTCCCTTCTAAGTTATCAGAAACCTTATTTTGGACTATCTTCAAAAGTTGAGCTATGCAACTGAGCTAATAATTGGACAATGATTTGCAGAGGTCGTGTCTGCCAGCTTGAGCTAAGATATTTCACCAAAGTAGATCACATCAATTTGCCGAGTTGGATTTCAAATACTGTTTTCCAATCTCAAGAATGTTAAAATTGTCGGCTACCTAATGATGTAGTTGAAGGCGTGGTCTGAAGCAGAGTTTTGTAAGCTTTTCGAACCTTTGAGGTTTCTACTAAAGAATGCAGTGGCTTTGCAAAAGTTTGTTATCCTAACAAAGAGGAGAAAATGTTTCACTTGTTTAAACAACGGTGTGTTCCGGCATTTATCACGATTGACTAAGAAATTGTTACACAGTAAAAAATCATCAACAAATTTCGTGATTGTTTATCTACAGATTGCTTAGCCAACCGTTATAAATAATCACGAAATTTGTTGTAGTGTTTCTAGCCACTGCAACAAATACATATTTATCAACAAAATATAAGGTGTATCTAGCGGTTAAGAGTTGTGAACCTTGCGCTAATTTGATGTGTTATATATTTGAAATTCTGGTTGCACCACAGAAGATGGAAGAATACGAGGCTGCCGGTATGAAGTAGGAATCAATCCCCCAATCTATCGATTCAGCTTATAACAATTTTCTTATTAGGATCATTATGTATGAAGTACAACTGAGTTAGAGTTGAATTGTGATAAGAAAACTTGGAATCTATGGGCATGTTAATTGAAAACCCACAAGTATCGACTATCGTGAAACAAGCACTTGATAGTTGATCCTGATCCTGTGGGGTTGGTCCTAAATATCTCAGGGCACGTAGGTTATAAGATGGATTCAATAGTTTTTTCTACAGTGGAAACATTGAGCACAAATCTATTCACAACTTTGTTGGAATGTATGCGTCCACGTTTTCTATGGGACCAGATCCTACTAATCCCAACTCTAAGCAATACCTCCTATTACTTAGATGAGCCAGAGCAGATACAACACTGCCCACTAAGCTATCACCCTTAGATAACTTAGACTTTGCTAAGCGGATACAACACCGTCCACTATACTAATCCTAACCGATTAATATAGACTTTTAGAGTAAGAACCTAAGTTACCCTTAACCTAGTTCTTACAATGATTCAAACAAGTTTGAAACGTTTCTTTCACAAGTGAAACGGATCTTACAATATCAGAACTATTACAAGTAAACAAAAGCAGCTGGTACAGAAAGCAAATCGCAGCACTTCAATCAAGTCCCTTGCTGTTCTTGAAGCTTGAAAGACTCTCTTTTTGAATGAATGCCTTAATATTGTTGTGTCATGTTTGATATATACCATGAAGAGTTATTACCAAACGTACAAGCAACCTCCTTGCTTCTGATTGGTGAAGTACTCTGCAGCTTCACCAACTTTCTGACGCAGACAGTTTTTACAGTTGTACAACACTTTGCCAGCTGGACAAGTATTCATACTCTGCAGAGGACCAGGTCCCTGCACTTGTGAGGAGATCATCAAAACATCTAGGAGTAAGCACTTATCAAACTCTTTTTGAACTTGGATATTGGGCAAACATTTATAGTTTCTAGCACTATCTGACTATCCAAATGGTTGCTGGATTATTCCAATCCTCTAGATGTCCTACAGTAGTTGCAATGATTGGGAATTAGTTTTGCAAAGAAGAGGATACTTATAATGGGTATTTAGAATGCTCACACTTCTGTTGGGAATATTACAGGGTCATTAGTTACATCAATATATTGAAATACGGATGGGTTGGAATTCTTTATCTGTTCTTTTTCAGTTTCTCATTATGTCGTGCCCATAACATACATGATTTATTATAAATGCTACACACTTTCATTCTAATCACAATTGAAAAGTATTGTTCTTTCATCTAAATAGTCAGGGGGTTAACCAACCTCAAGTGGTCCTTATTGGATGGAGCTTTCCATTTGACTCTTCCTAAAGAGTCTCATGATCTGGATACGGATAGCCAAGATTGTTTTGATGAAGAGGGATAGCCAAGATTTTCTGGAGGAATTTGAGAAAGTTGCTACTTATGGAGAAAATGGAAGTAGCAATTGTATTCGAATCTTCAAGCGCAGGGCTGAAAAGAAGGCGAGTCTTCTTAACTACCTACTGTTGAGATTTGTTTTTTTCCCTCACAATCTTGACTGTTCTTATGCTGTTCCATAATAGAAAATATCTTCCTTTTTTGAGATATTCGATTATTGAAAAAGAACATTTTCTTGGGTTCCCGAATGAATGGAACAATCTCACTTGGTAGTGAAGGAACTAGGGAGTAGGGAGAATAAATTAGCAATGATGGTATGTTGGTTACTCCAGCTCTTTTGTTGCCTCAACGTTCCAGATTTACAAGTAAATTATTATGTACTATGTGTTAGTTTACCTGAAACAACTATTGCTTTAACTACATGATAACGTTGATCTTAGTAGATACTTTTACAACTATTCGGATTTGACATTACATCTTAGTATGATCGTGAGAAATAATAGAGGCTACGATTCCAAATGCCTCTATGTAGTGTGTTATTCTTGGTGAGGTTTGTCATCTAGATAAGTGATTTTCTTTTTTCCTTGCTATGTGAATTCCAATATCCATTTGCATACGGAATTAGAACAAATGACCATGTTTATTATTATTATAGTATACGTGTTATTCTGTGTTACTAAGCTCCTGTTAAAGCTAATTTAGTTAGTTTTTCTTATATGGATTTCTACTGTAGTACATTTCATTTTATGTGAAAAACAAAGTACACAAAGAGCTAGCAAGTTGTAATAAATAAAAATGATCCTCTGTTCCCTGAAGTTTCATTTTGCATATATAGAAATGTTCATAAATATAGTATTCTTGACGAAAAAGATGTTCTATAGACATTACTATAATTGAGGCACTAAGAAGTTATAATATTAAGACATAAAGCAGGGACAGTACACAAAGAGCTAGCAAGTTGTACGTAAATAAAAATGATCCTCTGTTCCCTGAAGTTTCATTTTGCATATTTAGAAATGTTCACAAATAGAGTATTCTTGACGAAAAAGATGTACAATAAACTTTACTATAATCGAGGCGCTAAGAAGTTATAATAATATTAAGTAAAGAAGGGATGTAATTATGTCAACTTAAAAAATAGAAGACATGTAAAGCTGTAATGTAATGTCAACAAAACTGTATGTTATGGTGCAGGCCTCCGTTAGCTCTAAGATCTTAAACTTGACATTACATACATGACAGATCGTACGAATAATAAATCAAAGTCACTTGGAAGATGTTTTGTCGTTATTTATTTGTCCGTTGGTATGCTCATCTCTTACTCAATTATATATATATATATATTGGATAGTTTCATTGATGCCCTAAAATGTTTTATGATAGTGCTTTCTGAAATATCTTATCGTAGCACTTTCTAGCTGGTCTGCTTGATTACAAGGTAGTCATTCTTTCTTTTGTTGAATCTTAGTAGTTGTAGACTTCCATTGTAAGATGAAAATTCACAAATTGAATATTTTCTACTTTATGTGCTTTTTGTCTTTAATTTCAAGCTTTTCTGTTACATGATCAATCCTATTAGTTTTGTTCATTACTAAAATAATGAATCGAATCCTATCAAATATTTCTATTTCTCCTTTGAATTACTTATATATATCCTATGAATTTCATTTCGCACCGGAAATTATTCTAGGAGAAGTTCGAATCCGTTCCGTTCTGAAATTGATTGGTCTTGGTTTGAAATGGTTTACGCGTTACTGGGTCCCGGAAGAGTTAATATCTCCATTAGCTAATTTGGAATAGATGAAGTGGATCTGTTGTGAAGTTAATCTGGAATTGATTTCCTCGATCTACCATCTGATTCTATTTAAAATGGCTTTAAATGGTGTACAATATTTACAATTCAAAAGAGGTAAGTATTAATTGACTTGATTGACGGTAAAAGAAAAAGAAAAAACCTAGAAAATCAAATAGTAACTTTGCATATGACAGCTTAATTAGAACCTAATAGTACTGGAGAGTTAAATATGTAACCAATTGTTAAATATAAGTAATAATTGCCAATATAAAGAATAACACAAAATAAGCAATTCTACTTCAAGTCCATTTCCTTTTTATTTCTCTCTATATGTGATCTCTGCCCTCTAATTTTAATTTGCAGTTTTTTTTGTGGTAATTGCCAAAAATATATGATCTCTGCCTTCTAATTTTAA
Organism: Solanum tuberosum; assembly: GCF_000226075.1. Lineage (NCBI taxonomy): Eukaryota > Viridiplantae > Streptophyta > Magnoliopsida > Solanales > Solanaceae > Solanum > Solanum tuberosum. The sequence goes on along the minus strand of NW_006239320.1, from coordinate 523,633 downwards.
TTTGCAGTTTTTTTGTGGTAATTGCCAAAGCAATTGCTATGTTCATTGCTTTGATGTGTGGATGGCAAACAATAAAGTATTTGACTAATTAATTCTTGATTTTCATCACCTTCTGCAATTATCTTTTCCAGAAAAGCGCTTTCTAGGTATACTCTTAACAGATGTGTTGATATTTGACTCACGCGCAGAGGATGTTGAGCTTAAGCACGTCTAATGGAATTACTTCATGCTTCTACAGGTACTGTCATCTGTTGTCACAAACTGCAAGAAGCAATTATGCACGCACTGCTTCTCTTCTATAATACTCACTAATATTTATTTTTAACTTTCTTCTTAATTTCATTTTCTTTTAGTTGATTGGTGTTTACCTTCTTCGGGAAGGTATTTCAAAACTTTTCCTTATATTGTTTTCAAAATAATAAAGAAGTTTGATGACTTTAATGTTCTTGTGATGAATTAGAAACTGTACAAAACAATATCAATGATTTTGAGTATTTTGTCCAAGTGATATATTTATATCTTTTTCATATTGTAGTTAAAAAGTATTGTACTATCAAAGATGTTTATAGAAGTTATTGTTGATGGTTACAACTACTTCACACATATAAATGAAAGTGACATGTTCCACTTTCATTTAAATCCAATTCCATCCACAAAGTTAAATGGAATTGTATATTATCTCTACTTTTTTTGGTGTTAACAACTTTGTATAGATGATATAGATCAGATTATAAATTTGATAGAAAATCTGTAATTATCCCTTTTTGGAGGTAGTCATCATTAAGAATTCAACCTTAACACTTTTAAAAAAAAAAGATATGCTCCCCCCATGTTGATACATAAGATAATTATTTTTAATGAATTTTCTCAGTGATACTTGACTATCAAGTTCAATTATATGATTCTCATGATTTTGCCTCGGGGTTTCATAAATTTCTTTCTTCCAAGAAGGAAAATTAATTGCTTGATATGCTGAAGTCTAACCTTTTCATTTCAGATGATTGAAAGTATGTGGAATAAATAGCTCTGAACTAATCTATAAATGGTAAGAAAACGATCTTTGAGGTCTGTACATTTGCTTAAAGGTTAAATCTTCTTATATATATAAATATATGAGAGAGACATAATTTGAAAGGCTCATCTTACTTATTTTCACATTATGCAGGTTATAGTAAAATATGTTGCTTTTGTAAAATGCTTGACCAAGAGGATTATGACACTATGTGGAGTTATCATTGTCATGTGTCTCTTTTCTAGCTCCGTTGGACCTCTAAAGCTTTATATTACTGAGATGAATATTTATGTTCTAAGGAAACAGAAAAATGATCAACGATGGAGCTTCAGAGATCTTGGATGGATTCTGTGTCTATCTACGTATGCCTAAAAATGTGTTCTTTAGTGTAAACCTATGTTGTTTGGATTCTTCAAAATTGTCTTAAACAAAAATGTCTGAGGGATATGTTTCAGATTTGTCAAAAGTAGTGTATTTTTGAAAAATCCGACACGGATGAAAAGTGAAGAATTTGCGGAACCAAGGTGTAAACTGAAGTACACATCAACCAATTTACTTATATATAGAATTTGCTAGCGTCAATATATTAAGATATACGAGCTAAGTAATTTTAACTTTTATGTTTTCTCCATGTGTTACATTTTCATTCTTCTAATTTTTACAAGTTATCCTTCATCACTATGTAACTATGCAAAACATCTTTAAATTGATAACATATCAAAAATATAGATATTGGGCCCGTGCTGCCCATCTAGTATATATATATATATAAATCATGAATTCAAATTCATTTATTTTAACAAAACAACCACAAGATTTATCAAAACTTTTTGTATTTTATAAATAAATTATTCTAAGAAACAGAACATAAAAAAACAAAGATCAAACATAGAAAAAATAACACTAATTAATTGCAAACAATTTACCATCAAATATGAGTTTACGTTAAGTAAATTTATAAATAAAAATTTGATAAATATTTAACAGAGACCAAAAAATACTCATATTTAATAAACTTAAATTAAAAGACCAAAATCACTTAGATGACATTTAAGGAACTACTTTAAACGTAGCACTGAATATAAGGGATCATTTGTGTCACATTTTCGCTTATAAGAAGGTGATTTTTTTTTCTTGTTGCAAATTAAAAGCCGTTTGTTTGTCTTTGTCATGACTTCTTCTTCTCTAAAATTGGTTAAATGGAGTTTCTTGTTTTTGGTCTTAAACCATAATTTTCAAAATATTGAGGGGTGTTTCGACTCCATTATTAGTTTCGGCGATTCGCTTGCTGACACTGGAAATAAACTTCATATCACTCTAAACAAAATCCCTCCTTCCCATTTCTCCTTGCCACCTTATGGTGAAACCTTCTTTCATCATCCTACCGGTCGCTTTTCTGATGGACGTCTTGTTATAGATTTTATTGGTACGTATCTACAAATTTCCAACATGTATGAATTTTTGTCCATTGTTAATTGCGCTCTCATATTATATTATTCAGGCTCCAATTGATAAGCCTAAACGTTTATGCAAAGATGTTAAATGTCCCATATATATTTTTGTGATCACTTGTTGTATTTGTAGCTGAGAGTTTTGGGCTCCCATTAGTGCCAGCATATTTGGAAGGAAAAGATGAAAGGAATTATATTGTAAAATTCAGGCAAGGTGTGAATTTTGCAGTGGGAGGGGCAACAGCACTTGATTCTGCCTACTTGTTGGACAAGGGAGTAACGTCCAGTAACAATGTGTCTTTGGGGACTCAACTGGATTGGTTCAAAGATATGATGTCTTCTTTTTGCAAATTTCCATCAGGTTAGTAATATTAGAATTTTCCTCTTATAATTAGCCTGCTTTAATATTTAAGAAAATAGAACAAGCCCTGGACCTGGACCCGGACCATCCATGCTTCTGCGCCTTACGTATATTTTGACTTGACATTTAAGAAAGAAACTAGAAGTTGAACTGCAATGAAATTAGAAAATGTTTAGCTTGCCTGAAGTGTAAGTGCACTGAAGAAGGTGTGAACAAGACCCAGCATTCTGTTGCTCTTGTCATCAAGTTGGAGCAATCATTAGTTGGTAGGCTATTGCTCTCTCCGTCTTAATTTAAAAGGCAAAAGGGTCAAAATTGATCCTGAACTATGTGAAATAGACTAGTTAATTAATACCCTTTGTTAAATTGTCAATTAGGATTCTCACTAAATTATGAGTCATTAATTCTGACCCGATTTATAATCCACCTAAGCGGTACCAATTAGTCAAATATTGAGGCCATAAATTTGTTGAAAAACAACACCAAGGTCCCTCTGGTTCTCATGATATGAAACATAAAACACCCTTAAAATTAAGAAGCACAAGAATGGATGACTGAGTGGTAGATCACTTGATTTAAAGATAAAGTGACAGAAAATAGAATAAATCAAGTAGTCGTCTGTCCACAATTCAATAGGTCCCATATTCAACAACCGCACTTGCTTTTGCCTTAAATACATAACTCAAGTTGAACAACTACAGCTACAAATAAACTGTTTCTATGAGCCATTTGATCATATCAAGCAGAGGGCACTTTCTCGCATCTCGTTTTTCACACTCAGAAGAAGAAAAAGACCTGAAGGCAAATCATCGTAGTTAGAGTTTGAGTTATAAATCTGGTCAAAATTAATGGCTCATAATTTAGTCAGAATTCTAGTTGGCACTGCTTAGGCGGAGGGATTAGTCTCTAGCTTGCCACATCATTAAAAAATTGGATTGTTAACTCTTGAGGGGATTTGTTATCTCTTGTGAGAACGATGGCGACATTTTTAATCCAAAAATGTAATGGAAAGTATAAGTGGTCTATTGCATAGTTCAGAGCAATTTTCACCATTTTTTGTAATTCAAATGACACTTTTTTTAGTATGTCCCAAAAAGAGTAACACAATTTCCTGTTTATAATAACAATTCAGCTTTAAAATGTCATTCTACCCTTAAATGAGATGATCTATAATCACACAAAATATCTACAACTTCTTTTAGATTACAAATTTAAAATAAATAGCTTTTTCAAGTTTCGTGTCAAGTTAAGCATCATATAAATTGAAATAAACAGAGTATTTCTGAGCAGCATGGTTAATTAGTTGGTGGGTATCTTTTAGCTAGCTGACTAACGAGTAGGGCATATTAATTGTTTTTAAAAAATACGAAGGATAATATGAATTAACCTATTGTATAGTTCAGAAATATTTATAGCCCTTTTAAAAAAAAGTTATAGAATATATTTGGACAAGTTTTTCTTCAACATTTGTCTATCACCAACTCTTTTTGATTATGTCACAAAGAATGCAAGGAATTTCTTCAAAACTCATTGATACTTATGGGAGAAATTGGAGGCAATGATTTCAACTATGGTTTTCTTGGAAATAGCACCAAGGAAGAGGTTGAATCATATGTTCCAGCAGTCATCAAGACTCTTAGTTCAGCTATACAGGTCAAAACAATCTTCATATTGCTTTACTTCAAAATAATAAACCATTGTACGTAATTTAATAATTAATTGATGATGCGCGCAGGAATTAATCGAGTTAGGCGCAAGCACACTGTTAGTTCCAGGGGATTTGCCGATTGGATGTTCAACAGCTTATCTCACAAAATATATGCACTCAGATAAGGGACAGTATGATCCCAAAACTGGTTGTTTAAATTGGCTTAACAACTTCTCACAGCAATACAATGAGCTTCTTCAGAAGGAACTTCATCTTCTAAGAGACCTTTATCCTGCTGCTACAATAATCTATGCTGACTACTACAATGCAGCCATGCAATTTTATGCCTCTCCAAAGAGCCATGGTAATTATTAATTTCATTTATCACTCCTCCGTTTAAATTTATATTTTTTCATTTGAATCTTTAATTAAAAATGCGTGTAAATTTTTTAGTCTTAAATATTAGTTGAGCTTGAAATGCCTAAAAGTTGTGTCACTACTAGAAAAAAAGGTTTTTCCCACCATGAATTTGTGTGATACATAAATATGATTTTCCCACTCATTTTCCATCGAACAAGTTCACTAAAAAAAAATGCATGATCTGAAATAGATTCTCATCGAACTAGTGAAAAGCTTCCTAATTTTTCCATATGAAACATTTACTATTTTTTTCTTTTCTCATCAATTCAATCAGAATATCAGTGGCTGAACATTTTTCAGAAGGAAAATAGTGATTTTTTAGTGGTGTATTTTCACTTTGGAGTGTACTTAATTGTCTTCATATATTCAAGGATTTTTCACGTATCTCTCTCTAAATTAACTACACACACAAATGCACATATTAAAGTAAAACAGCTAAAATTTCCACCTCTAAATTAAATCAAGCGAAAATATAATGGCATAGCTTTCTATGTATATTGTTAAAATCAAAGGGTTATTTGTCATATAATATTACTAACATTTATATATACTCATGTTATGTTTTATGTTTTATGCCTTATGATATTGAAATTGAATGAAGCGCTAATCTTATGATTCATTTTTAAAAATCAATGAATTATTACAGGTTTTAGAAAAGGAGCTTTAGTTGCATGTTGTGGGGCGGGAGGGCCATACAACTTTATGTTTTCTACAATATGTGGGGATCCAGCTGCCAGAAATATTTGCAGTGACACTTCAGTGTATGCTAGTTGGGATGGAATGCATTTTACAGAAGCTGCATATAAATGGATTGCCACTGGACTTTTAAAAGGCACTTTCACTTTTCCTCCCCTCCCTAAAATATGCACTGATCGCTTCAATCCAAATGTAAACCAATTTTATGATTCTGAGTTGTTTGGTGTGAGATATAAGGTATAATAATTTCAAAAATAAAATGCAGGATATTTTATCTTGTGTTTGGTTGAAGTTATTAGACAGTCTTGAAATTATTTACACTACAACAAAAACAATTATTAGCAGCAATAAATAGTGTATTCATTTTTAATATAAATTTACGGGTCGGATATTCTATTTAAAAGAGTGTATTCATTTTTTAAATATAAATAAATGACATGTGGTAATTAAAAGGGGAGGTGGCAATTTCACTTATTATTTCAAGAAAGGAAAAATGAGTTGGTTATTTCCAACAAAACAACTAACGTCTATAAGGACATATCTATGTGAAAAGTTGAATGGCGAGGGCCCGAATGAGCCAAACTTCAAACAGGGGTGTATCTAGACATTTTCGCATAGTTTAGAGGCATATTTGACCCTTTTCTCTTAAAGAAATAAAACACAATTATAATGTTACCAAAAATAAATTAAAGAAACAGGGTTGTGTTTCCATTCTACTTTTATATGAAGTCCAAACACATTATTATCCTTTCACGCAAATGAGATGAAACATTTTTTATTTATGTGATTGAGGTGAAACATTTTTGCTTGAACTAAAAATTATCATCTTCGTGATCCACGAGAATCCAGGATCCATTTTGTTGTTGAACCATTCCTTTATTCTTCTCAATCCGCCATTAAAAAAAGATAAATTTGTTGTCTAAACATTTTTTAGATATTTATGTGGAGTCCAGAGTCAAAAGGACAACTTTTTTCCTTCAAAAAAACATAAACAATATATATATATATATAAATATTAACCAAAAAGGTAAAATCGCTACTGAAGGAGGATATCTTGTAACTCCGATTAAAATCGCTACTCCAGCAGCTAGTAAAAAAAAAACCTTTTTTTTTTGTAAAATCGCTGGTTCAGCAGCTATTTCAGGTTTATTTAAAGATTAAAAAATTTGTAATATCGCTGCCTCAGCCGTGTTTTTAAAAGAAAAATCTTCTTTTTTTATAAAATCCCTATCTCAGCAACATGATTATCATATACATTTTTTTTTATCAATATTTTTTAAAAAAAAAAAAAATCGCTGCTTCTTGCAGCGATTATGTCTTTTTTTTTAAAAACCTGAAATCACTACTGATCAGCAGCGTTTTTTTTTTAAAATTTTTTTATAAAATCACTGTCTCAGCAACATGATTATCATATACATTTTTTTTGTCAATTTTAAAAAAAAATTAAAATCGAAGAGCAGTGATTTTGTCAAAAAAAAAAATCGTTTTGAAAAACCTGAAATCGCTACTGAGGCAGCGATTTTACAAAAGAACTTTTTTTTTTTTTTGACAAAATCACTGTTGGAGTAGCGATTTTAATTGAAGATTTTAACACCGTCAATGGAGTTACAAAGGTATCGCTTCCTTAATAGCGATTTTTCCGTTTTGGTTAAAAAAATTAATATACCATTTATGTTTTTAGAAGAAAAAAAATCGCCCTTTTAATTTCGGACTATTGACCATGCTAATGTGGCATTAAGATAGTTGAGTTGATGAGAGTGTATCCACTCCCGTGTTAAAGGCAAGTGAATACCATATTTCAATTAAAAAAAATATTAAAATCATACAAGAATAAAACTAAATAATATAAAAAACATTCTTCTTCACCCACTCAACCCTTTTTCAACCATTATCAACCCTGCCCAACCCTTTTTCATCTGATTCAGATCTCAAAATTGGCATCAACACATCTTTCAGTCTACTGATTCACCGATGAAGTGAGAGTGACGCTGTTTGTCGAAGTTCACTGATTCAGAGTGGAGTGAGAGCGAGAGAGAGGTGGCGCTGGTTCCTTTTTCTACAAAATGGGAGGTGACGAGGAGGTTTGCCGGCCGGAGTTGATGGTGCAGCAGCGGGTTGCTGGATTTGTGGAGTTGGAGAAGGAGGAAAGGAAAATGGTGAGGGTCTGTCGGAGATGGAGACAAGTGAGGGAGAGAGAATATGTGATTTCTCTGGCAAGAGGAGTGGCAGCGACGGCGACAACTTTCTCCGATGAAATTTGGCCATTTCACCAGGGGAATGAAGGAAGATGTACGGTCATGTGGATCCCAAATTTTAGTTTGAAGAAAAAAAATTAAAATTTTATTATATTAGTACCTTTTATTTAATAATTTTGGTTAATTTTTTTTAAAAATAATTAATGAAAATTAATATAACATGTTATTAATTTATATAACATGGATTTGACATGTCATCTATTTAAGGGAGAGTGAACTACACATGGTAGAAGGGGTTTAAAAATCTTCTTTTGATTGAATTTAAGGGTTCAACTAATAAATGGTCAAGTAAAAGGGTTCATCATATAAACGTATACAAGTATAAGGGTCTACTAGACTATTTTGCCTTTTTATTATTCTAAAAGTTTATTTTTTATTTTTTATTATTATATTTCATTTTTTTTCTCGTTCTCAACCCTTACTTCATGTGATTCTATGCAATTTTTTCGATTATCTATTTCTTTATGCCATGCTTATTTTCTCATTAGCATAATTTTATGGCAAAAGGCATAAATTGTCCCCTAAATTTATATCCAAAAGTCATTTACACACTTTAACTAATGGGGCGACCTATTACACACCTTAAGTACATAAAAGCATATTTATTTGGAAAAATTACTTAAATACACAACACTTCTTTACCTAATTCTCAATATTTCCCTACTCTTTCATTAAAATACAAAAATCCCTTATTTTCCCCCAATTCAACTTAACCGGATACTTTATTAGTTTAAGTATCCGCCCGTTATTAATTAAAGTATCCGCGCTGATATATTATGCATTCGCCTGTTAATTAAGTATCTGTGCTGCTAACAACTTAATAATTTAAGTATCCGTCCGTTTTAATTAAAGTATCTGCACTGCTATATTATGCATCCGCCCGTTAATTAAGTATCTGTGCTGCTAACAACTTAATAATTTAAGTATCCGTCCGTTTTAATTAAAGTATCTTTAACCGGATACTTTATTAGTTTAAGTATCCGCCCGTTATTAATTAAAGTATCCGCGCTGATATATTATGCATTCGCCTGTTAATTAAGTATCTGTGCTGCTAACAACTTAATAATTTAAGTATCCGCCCATTATTAATTAAAGTATCCGCGCTGCTATATTAAGTATCCACACTGCTATATTATGTATCCGAAAAACACTAAAAAAGGGATTTTTGGTAATTAATGAAAGAGTAGGGAAAGGAAGTAATTTCTTTCTTATACTATGTCATTTGCCTAATTTTTACTATTTATTTTCCCCTTCCGTCACCCAACCCAAGGCCCGTTTGTCTCCACATAGTTGAGCGCGTCAACACGCTAATTAAGTCATTTTTATTTATTTTTTTAATTAAAAAAACCCAACCCAACGGTTATATTCCCATTCTCTTCATATAACCCACCCACCCGACCCTAATGAACAAAAACCCTAAATTTTCACCCAAAAATCTGAATCAAGAACCCTAAATTCAAAGATAGTTCAAAATTCCTTCTTTTGAATAAAAGGTAACTCTTTTTCATTATTATTCATTCATCTCTTTTCCATTTTGATTCATTTCTCTCTTTTTCATTTTGATTTGTTTCTATCTATTTCGTATTTTGAATTTTTAGTTGTTTGATTCGCGGTAATTCCTATTAAGGTGCTACAATGGCTCGAATAAGCTTGACTAGGCTCTATTTATAAGAGGAAGATCATGAATTGGAAGAGGTGCGATGCAAACACGGATTTGTTTTGCCTTTGTTGACCTCTTGGACCCCGAAAAATCCTAGTAGAAGATATTAGGGTTGTCCTTACTATGGGGTAAGTTAATCTTTTTTAAGAGTTGAATAATTCGTTTTGTTGTTTCAAGAGCCATAGAATGATTCGTTTTGTTTTTAAGAATGCTAGATCATGCGATTTTTGGCTTTGGAAAGATGATTACATTGATCCAAGATCCAAATTTGTGATTCCCAAGTAGTTGGGAAGAATTGCGGAGCTTGAACATAGTGTTGAATCTTCTCGAAAAGTTGTAACTTCAGATAAGGAAATCAACAAACCTACTAAGTCGACCAAATCTATGGAAAGCAAAATAGATATAAACAAAAAAGAGTAAAAAATGGACAATTTTTGATGATGATTTGAAGAAGATGAAAGCAGTTGAAAAGAAATGGAAAAACAAATTGGCCAAGTCCAAGAAAAAGGAGAAACAACTTTGGATTTGCTCTGTTGTGTGTTTGTATTTTAGGTGTAAGTTTAGTATTTCAAAGAGTATTGTTTCTGGAAGGAGAAGGACATTCAAGGAAATTGTCATGATCTCTTCTTGTACCAAAAATTTGCATTATTGTGTTGAACTTGTAAGGCTTTTGTGTAATGAAAAGAATTTACAAAGCTTCCCTTATCTTAATTTGTCTAATTTATTGTTGCAAGTATTTGATTTTGTATTTGGTCATAAACTATACATTTAGTGTGTACAACTATCTGCTCAACTGTCTAAACTATACGTTTGTGTAGCCACTGCTAAAGTAGTCACTAATTGCCCTCCATAAACACAGAAATCATCAACTAAAAGAGAAGCAATATTGTTCCATAAACAGACATTCATAACTGTATAATCATTAATCAAAATAAAAGCTAATATCTATCAAAGCAGTTACATAATCAAACACCACAAATCAAAATGCAGTCACAACTGCAATTCATGGGATAAAGTGCATTGCATTATCTATCACCCAACAAAACATAATGTCTACATTGCATTACCAACAAAAATCTACCAAAACAAGTTAGATTGCATTAGAGCTCTCTTGGCTCAAATGTGCAGCCTTAGACCTAGTCTCCATTTGTTTTCTTCCCCTCATCTCTTCAAGTTGGCTTAAGGTCATAGCTTGTTTTCCCTTCCATTTCACACTACATGGTGGTTTATGTCCAAGATCTCCAGTGACAACTACTGAAGACTTCACATTTCTAAATCTTTCACTAGGCATTCCAGGCTGTTCAAATGAATATAAATAATTTTAATTTGTGATTAAAGAAAAAATAATAAATGATATTTAAGTATAGAAATAGGGAACTTACATTAATAATAGTAGCACCACTTTGTGTGTGTAGTACACCCATTCTAACCATTCTTGTTCTGCTAGCAACTCTACCCTAAAAAATAACAAAATATTCAGTAAAGCAACTTATTTAAAACTTATACATGAAGTAAAAAAAGGAAACTATATAACTTTTTCTATTGAACCCTTTGGTCTACCCCTTCCTCTTCCAATTGGAGCATTAGGTGTTACTCTTGGGTTAGCAATTTGTGTTGATGTTGGTGCAGCAGCAGGACCAGAAGGAGATCTTGAACTTGGTGCAGCAGGGCCAGAAGAAGGTCTAGAACTTGGTCTAATAGTAAAGCTTGTGCCAAAAGCAGGTGCACCAAGAGGACACTTTCTTTTATTGTGACCCTTGTTATAACAAGTGTTGCATGACATCTCAATCCCTCTTTTGGATAATTTTCCAGTTTTACTGGTTTCACCTTGCTCTTTCTTCCTTTTCTTGCCAGGCCTTCCTAGCATCTTCCTAACATGAGGTGGTATCACAGAAATGTTTTGTGATTCTGGCCACATTTTCAGATTCATAACTGGCTAAATGAAGTAGTTGTATGTCTTCATGTATGTTTCTCTGTTATACCAATGAGAAATGTAGTTGATTGGGTCTAATTTCCTATGGTGAAGAGTAGCTATTGCATGAGGACATGGTATGCCTTTCAACATCCATGCTCTACAACTATATATTTGCCTTTGAATATCTACTACAAAGCAAGATCTGTTTCAAAACTGGCAGCTTTATCTGAGGGATAATAAGGCTCATCACCAGCTAACTTGCCTTCTAAGTTGTTTCTATTACCACCTGTAGATTCATCATTACCTAGCATCTAGCCTTCTTTTTTTTCGGTTCCTAACTTGACATGATCAGGCAATGGAGCTCTTTCTCCCCTTTTCCTTTTCTTTCTTTTACTCATTTCCTTCATAAATTCTTAGTTCATCATCTACATCACTCCCATTAAATCCCCCCCCCCATTCAATAATTCTCTATCTGAATCTTGTTCATTAGAAGGATGGACAGGGTCAAGAATTAGATCAGAGGAAGGATGAACATGGTCAAGAGTTGGATCAGTAGAAGGATGGATATGGGTTGGAGTTTGATGAGTAGGAGGAGGAGTATTTGGAGCAGTGAAAGAGTGTACATGAGAAGATGTATTTGAATTGACAGGAGTAGGGGCATAAGCAGGGGCAGGGTTTGAGGCATTTTCTTGGGCCTCATGTGTTGGTTCTAATTTAGCATCAAAAGATGCATTAGGTCCACTGTTTTGAAATGCTCCCTCATCTACTCCACTTTTCCCATATTACAATAAATGTGGGACCAAAACTGGATCAGCAACAAAGTGACACACAAAACAATCCAAAATATCTCCATGACTCAAATACTCAACAATTAAAGTAGTATCATAGTCAGATTTGATTTCTAACATAGCAGTACTTCTAGGAAGTTTCACATACAACACACATTGTCCAGGTTCATACCCCAACTCTTTCAGACAATCCCACAATTCAAAATAAGATAACCTATCTATATCAATATCTTAAAACTTATAAACTCCTCCACCATGATATGGTTTCCCCTTGTATCCCTTTTTTCCAATCTTAATAACACCACCGTGATAAAATCTCAAAGTAATCAATTCAAAAGACATTTTAACCTGAAAATAATGTTATCAGTTAACCCTCAACAACAACGACAAAACATATACAACAACAAACTTCATACAACAACAAAGGAGAATTATGTGAATGAAAGACGACATAGAGTAAACTTGAAAAAAAAAGTAAAGACGAAATAACCCTAAGCTAAAAAGTATGAACTATGAAGTAACCCTAGAAATGTTTGACTGACCTTTCAGATATGGAGACGACAACAAACTATGAACGATGAACGCCTCGATTATACCCACCAAACCCTAGTAACCACCGATTTGCTTCCACCAAATGATAAACGCATCGATCGACAACACACCAATGTTTTTCAAATATAACAGTGAAAACTTGATTAGATGGTTAAAACTACAAGGATGCTTCAAAAACACCACAAAATCAAAGAAATCTTTAGCTAAAATTAGGATTTACAGATGAATTTTTTCGATTAGGTTTTGGTGTTCTTAGAGAAAGGAAACGGGTGGGTGATATAAATGGACTAGGGTAAAATAAAATGGATTTGGGTGAAAAGAATCAAGTTTGGGTGAAAAGAAACGGGTTTGGGTCAAATGAATCGGATTGGGGTCTTTTATTACGTGGCTTAACTAGGAGGCGAATGGCTCTCACTCTAGGCATAATGTCCTGGGTTGGGTGACGAAAAGGGGAAATAAATATACTTTTATGTACTTAAGGTGTGTAATAGGTCACTCCATTAGTTAAAGTGTGTAAATGACTTTTGGGTATACGTTTAGGGGGGGGATTTATGCCTTTTGCCTAATTTTATTAGTATTCTAATTTTTAAATTAAAATAGAATTTATTGTTAAGTAAGGTTATAGACTTACGTTTTCTTTCTTTTTTTAAATAAAATAAATCATATTTGTGTATGCTATGTTGAAATTTGCGATAAGAGTATTATGTTATAATTTTTTTGTTTTGAATGTATAACTTATGTTATATTTTCAGTTTCATTTGTTTTAGTAATATTGAATTCACATTGCAAGTCATTTTTTAATTAGACTTGATAAATTATCTTTTTGTCAAACATTTTAATAATTTATGACATTTTATATATTAATCTTTTTATCAAACATGTATTTCACGATGTTTGTAGAAACTTCATATTTTTAGTTTTTATGATCAATATATTAATTTGAAAAAATATAAATCAATTATTTTTTCATAATATTAGTTAAGAACATATGTTTATTAATTAATATATTTTCAAAAAATAATATATATCTTAAATATTTAATTTAATATCATTTATATAATTTCTTATTTGTCTTGTATAAATTTTAAATAATTAATTTTTATTTTTAAAATTTAATATAATTTTATGATTGTCATTGTGCATCCAAACACGTAATTACAATGTGGCATCCAAATAAGATATGTATAATTACAGTGTAATTACACTCTGACAATCAAACAAATTAGTGTAATTACTAGGGTGATAATTATACCAAATCCAATTAGCAGGTGACTTTCCAAACAGACCCTAAAAGAAAAGGTTGAATGGTGGGGAAATGAGAAGAGCAGTGTTGGGGGAGTTGTGGCAACACTCCATTCGCCAATTGGATTTCTTGTACTCATATATGAAGATGAATATCATGAAACAAAACCACACCTTCTTCAAACTTCAGACTATTATCACAACAAGAAGAAAGATGGCCTGCATTAACAAAGGTTGGAAGGTTGTTAGTAGAAATATCAGTAGCTGTTTGAAAAACAAAAAAGGGATCGAAAACAGAGACAACAGTATAGCTGAAAGATGGGAGATTTTGAGTGGAAAAAACAATTGGGAAGGCTTACTTGACCCTTTGGATTATGATCTCCGACGATACCTTATTCACTATGGCCAAATGTGTCAAGCCATCTGCGATTCATTTAATAATGAGAAAGCTTCAAAATACAGAGGAACAAGTCGATACTCCCAAAAGAGCCTCTTCACAAGAGTGGGACTCCACAAAAACAAATATGAAATCACCAAATATGTGTATACACCATCAAGTAAAACTGAAAAGATGAAAGAATCAAATTGGATTGGGTTTGTTGCTGTTGCCACTGATGAAGGGAAAGTTGCATTAGGGAGGAGAGACATTTTGATTGCTTGGAGAGGTACCATGACGGAATCAGAACTCAACGATGACAATAACTGGTCTTTAGTACAACCAACAAAAATCTTTGGTGAAAATAGGGATAACATTCTTGTACACAAAGGTTTTTATTCAATTTATACTTCTCTTAACGACGCTTCAGATTTCAACCGAATAAGCAGTGCCAGAGATCAGGTAAGACATTAGTAGTAATTTCTTGCAATTTTAATTTCCGATTGATAATCTCTATAATTATTGACCCCTTAAAATTAAAACTGGCAGGTTCTTGAAGAAGTTAAAAGGTTGTTGGATCAATATAAGAAGGAGGAAGTTAGCATCAGTTTTACAGGCCACAGCTTGGGTTCATCATTATCCACGCTATGCGCAGTTGACATAGTTGTCAACCAAATCAATAAGGAGTTTCCAGTGACTGCATTTTTATTTGCTAGCCCACGAGTTGGAGAGGCCAATTTCAAAAAGGCTTATCAAAATTTGAAAAACCTTCACATCTTGCGGATTACCAATGCCTCTGATTTCATTCCAAAGCTGCCAGACCGTGGACAGGTAGAGGGTTCTGCAACAGAATGGAGAGTGTATGAAGATGTTGGCTTCGAACTTCCAATTGATACTACAAAATCAGAATACTTGAAGAGAGACATATTTAGTCATATGCTGGAAATTTATCTGCACGGAATTGCTGGAACACATGGACCACAAGGAGAGTTCAAGCTGGAGATGAATCGAGATATTGCACTGGTGAATAAGGGGACTTTTTGAAGGATGAATATGGTGTACCAACTGCATGGTGGATCGAGAAGAATAAAGGAATGGTTCAACAAAAAGATGGATCTTGGATTCTCATCGATCATGAGACTTAATTTCTCGTAAAGTTATTCAACTAATAGTTATTAAGTTAGAAAGTCATTTTTATAAAATTGAAAAAAAATATTTTAAGATAATAACTATTTGGTGAATGATATTTGAGAAATGATCCAATGGATCGTGAGGATGGCACTGATTCATGTGCTGGTGATGAGCATATGTGAACCACATATGTTTATGTTAAATTGTGCATTATTATTTTTATATTAAATAAAAGGGATGTAGATTGATTGAGTGATGTCAAATTGCGTAGAGCAGTGGGTCATCTCCCACCTCATGTAACAGGTGTAGGTATGTCTATCCTTCTTCTGAATTGTGTGAAAGGGAGTTGTTTGCATAGAATGTTAAGTACTCCCTCTGACCCTTTTTACCGGTTTCTTTTTACTTTTTATTTTTGATAAATTAAGAAAAGATAATACTACTTTTTACTTATTATATCTTTAATTTATTTAGAAAGTTAATATTTTTTTTAAAATAAGTTAAATGTTTTTAATGAGTAAACTTGATTTTGAAATTCTATCATTTAATAGGAATAAAATAGTAAATCACGATATAAAATAAAAATAGACAAATAAATAGAGATAGCAAGTAAAGTGGATGTATTTGATTAATTTTCTTGAATCGAATGAATACTGTTGAGACCGATGTTGAAGCAATTATTATAGTACTTGCCTTGTCAAAACTTGCAGGCCTTAGGTTTGCATCAAACCCGGGGGGGTATATTGACAAATTAAAGTTCAATACTCTTCTATTTCAAAATAAGTAAATTGTTAGGAAAAAAAAAATTAATTCAAAAGAAGTTAATTGTTCAAAGTTCAAGAGAATTTTTGAAAATTATAACGTTACAAAAAATAAATTAAAGAAACACAGAGAAGGGTTGTGTTTCCATTCTACTTCTAGGAAAAATCCTTTTAGCCAAAAAAATTGGCCAGAATTTGGCCAAAATAGTAAAATAACATATTTCACATTATGTTATTTTACTCTTTTGAACATATTTTATCCTTTTAACTTTAATACCTTTTATATAAAGTTCAAATAGATGAAACATTTTTTATTTATGTGAGTGAAGTGAAACATTTGATTCTTATGATGAAAAAAGTTAGTAATGGGAGTCACGAGTTGTCAAGCAAAAAAACAAAATGTACCGTTTATTGTTTCGTTATTATCGTAACTAACAAAAAGCATTCGTCAATGCAAGAATGCATTAGTCATCCATTTTGTATCACTTGCAACAATAAAAGAGCTAGTGGAGATAGATTTTTTTTTAACGACGATATTTATTACTTGTAAAAACATTTAACGTCAATTGTTAATATTATTACATTCGTAATGACATTTATATAAAATACTATTGCAGCTAAATAACTACTGCAATTTATTTATTTTTTGTTGCAGTGTATTATGTATATATATTGAACCAAATAACCGTATCTGAGTGTTGAATATCGCTTGGCCCTACTTCCAAATAACCCAAAAGAAAAAAAATTTATCCTCTCATACGTGTCTACATGATGGACCAATCAATCATGGAATCAAAATCGGATACTATATTATTTCTTCCTGATCATAAATCTAACATCTAAAAGAACTAAAAATCATCATCTTCATGATCCACGAGAATCCAGGATCCATTTTGTTGTTGAACCATTCCTTTATTCTTCTCAACCCACCATGAAGTTGGTACACCGTATTCATCTTTTAACGCATCCAAATACTTATTAATGAGTGAAATATCGCGTTCCACTTCTAGTTTGAATCCTCCTTTTGATCCTTGTGTTCCAGCAATTCCGTGCAAGTAACAATCTGTATTATGAAAACTGCTCTGATCTCCCGGACTTTTTAGATATCCCGATTTCCTAGTGTCAATGACCAATTCGACACCAACATCTGAGTAGCCGAACAATGGGTAATTTGGAACTATATCCGGGTCATTTCGAATTCTCAAAGCTCGAAGGTTTTCGAGTTTTGAGAAAGTCTTTTTGAAATTTTCATCTCCCACTCTAGGACTTGCAAATAGAAATGCGGTGACTGGAAATCCTTTGTTAATTCCATTGAAAACTATATCCCCTGCATTTAATGTTGCCATGGCTGCCCCCATGCTATGCCCTGTTACTGTTATGGTAACTTCGTCCTTCTTATATTGTTCCAACAATCTTTGAACTTCACCAAGTACCTAAAATGGAATTCGTGATATTATTATTTACTCTATCCAAAATTGCAAATAGTACTAATGGTAAATTCGGAAAAGACATAATAAATGAATTTACCTGGTCTCTAGCACTTCCCTTATTAAATGGTGATCGCGAATCATCTGAAGTATAAATGGAATACCAACCGTGATGCACTTTAGGATCAGATTTTTCACCAAAGATTTTAGGGGATGAAACTTGAATGAAATCGAAATCATTAAACCATTCCATAGTCTGAACACTTCCTCTCCACACAATCACTATATCCCTTCTTCCTAATGCAATTTTCCCCTTATCTGTAGCCACAGCAACAAAACCAACCCAATTTGACTCTTTACTCCAAGCTTCCCTTGACAATGATTTTATGAATAATGCGTCCGGAACTTGTACAGATGATGTTGCGTATATATATTTAGTTACCTCATACTTGAATGGATTCGATATCTCAATCCCCGTTCGAGAAAATAAATTCTTCTTAGAATATCGGCAACTTCCAGCATACTTCGACATTTTATTGGTGTTGAAGGCGTCTCGAGCTGCTTGTGCCATTTCGCCATAGCGAATGAGGTACCGACGAAGATCATTGTCGAGTGGATCTAATAAGCCTTCCCAATTGTTATTTCCGCTAAGAAGCCTCCATCTTTCTGCTGTTATATTGCCCATATTTTTGTCTACATTTTGTTGCATCATTTCTACGGTCGGAGAAACCATAGAAAAGATGCAAAGTGCTAATAACAATTTGGGCATGAACATCTTTTCTATGGTTTCCTTTTTTGTTGCTTTGAACATCTTTGCTGTCAGGGTATTTGTTAGTTATTTTTCTTTTTTATTGGACTTCAAATGTTCAAAATTCGAATTTAAATACCCCTAAAAGATTTGGGCAAAACTTGTGGTGGTCCAACTTTCTAGTTTCTAGATATCCTCATTAATTGGGCGGCCAAATCTTTAAATAAATATTCCGAGTTTTTGGCTAAAATCATCCCTGAAGTATGATATAAACTTAAAGTATATCTTTGTGTTATATAAGTGAACAAAAAACATCATTGTACTATCCAAAAAGTTGCAAGATTCATCCTCCTGTCTATTTTTTTTAAGAAACTCACGCCACCAACAAAAAATGTGTCCAAGTCGAATGAATATATGTACACATGGTTAAGCTAGTCAAGTTAAGTGATTTTTTTAAATTTTTAGAAATTAAGGGTTTAAATCATATTCAGACAAAATATATTAAAATTCTAAATATTCTTTGTAAAAATATGGCCAAATACTACTCCAATTTCAAAAATTTCGAATAATAATTATTTTTTTATTTTTATAACTAACGCCTACGTAATTTCACTAAATTTCCAGCATTTATGTACATTGTATAAAATGCGAATTGCATTGTATATATAGTACATACGCCCTAAATATTTTATTAAAGAAAACCTCTAAATAATTGGACATAATATTTTTAAAATGATTTTTTTTACATAATTTTTCTAACCATCGGAACCTACTGTATAAATATTTCAAAACTTATGTATTGTTGCAAGTCAATTTACTTGATGATGCCAAAAACATATGAACTAACAACACACAAAATTTAAATTCCGAGAATGAAAGATTTATTTCTTATCCTTATCCTTATTCTTTTTAGGTAACTTTGATCTTCTCGTCGTGGCAAAACATGACCAAATTAAATTTTTTTATTGGTTCAATCAGTTTCTTAACAAATATAGATTGAAGGATGATTCTTGTTATTTTTTAGATAGTATAAGGATGTTTTTTGCTCACTTAGATAATATAAGAATGTACATTAGATTTGAGTCATAATTGAGGAATGATTTTAGCCAATAACTCAAATATCCCCATACCTTTGAACGGATCTGTCTCCTTTTTCATTTCACTTTTTTTTTCTCAAATTTTTATTTGGATAGAAGATATACGACATTAAATAAAATTAATTGCTGAAATTGAATTGATTAAATCAAGATTCTAATAATGATTTGAATAAATTAATAATGTGATAATCATAGCTATACATTATCTTCTCCATGGCAAGACAATGTAAAAATATCATTTAGAGGGGTTATTTGTAAATAATTGTTTATGTGATTATAGTGTAATTTGTCTAGCACAATTATTATTTATTTTTCGTTTTACACTATAGATGTAAATAAGTCAAACTTGTTTTCCCAATTTTATGGGCACATCATTCATCTATCTTGACAAGTTTTGGTGTTCCTTTTGGTATCTCCACTCCATACGATCTGGCTGTCATGCTGACATTGCTAACCAATTTCTGTTTAGCAATGTCATGAGCTATATTAATTTCCTACTCAACACATAAAGTCCTAATTTTGGCCTACTTATTTCCTATTAGAGGTCATTTCTGGGATAACCAATGTCATTATAATTTTATAGCGGACTTCAAATTATTATATATCATATCCAACATGAAGTATCTTGAATGATGATTTGCTTTATGGGAATAAAACACCTTAGGAGACCAAAAATAACTTTGATAGCATCTTCTTTTATTTTCAGTTTACTTTAAAAATAAGGGTTAATTTTTAAATGTTTAAATGTTACTCGACATATCTCATTTTCTAAAAGAAAAAGGAAAAATCTTTTTGGCCAGAATGATATTTTATCTTATATTATTTTACCTTTTTAAATATTTTTACTCTTTTAACTTTAATACATTTTAACTAAAAAAAATGAAAAAAAGATCAGTTTGTTTTAAAATTAAAAAAATATTATAGCTTTTTAAATTTTCTGACCAAATTTTCTGGCCATTTAGCACTTCTCATAGAAAGAATATATGCCATGATCCTATTTTTTTATCCGGTCATGGAATGAAAAAATTTAGGAAAAAGGAAGTGTTAAAATGTCTACATTAAGTCGACCTGACAATATGCAAGATTGATCACTAAGATTGTAATGTTCTGAATTGTATTTATGGTAAGGAGTATTTGTCACTTCAATAGAATTAATGCAAAATCAATTTAAATTAATTAAATCTCCACAACAAATAATCATACGCCAAGTGGAAAAAAAAATAGACAACATGGTGGTTGGATCAAATAAAAGCAACCCGTGAAACTAGAATGGGAAATCCTTTGTCGTTTACATGGCAAAGACAAAAAATCCATACTCCTTTGTCTCAATTTACATTTATTCTCTCAGTTTCATATTAATTGATTATATTAATAAAAATAGTTATCTCATATTAATTATTTTACTTTACTAAATTAAGAAAGTATTAATTAATTTTTCCTATATTTCCCTTGCAGTTATTTCTTTTTAAGTTTGTAAGATTCCCAAAAAGTTTTTAAGGACTGAATTAATAATATGATCTTCTTATTTATAATTTCTTAATATGCATGTAAAAAGGAAAGTGATCAATTAATATGAACGGAGGGAGTATCAAATTTTGACTTGACACATGTATTAAGAAAATAATGATTGATTTAGTGAGTTTTTACCATTTTATTTCTATTGAACTATTCATAGTTCAAAATGAATGTTTGAATTATTATTTTTCAAATATGCCATTTCAATTAATGAAATTTTATATTTTCGAAGAGATAAATTACACTATTTACAAAAGTTATATTTATAATTTCATAAAGGACAATAGTATTTAAATTATGTCATTAAATAATTTTCTTAATATTAGGTCTAATTATTAGACCTCGAGAGTATAATTTAATGCCTAAAAATTGTCAATGATTCATGCACTTTGATAGAATTTATGCAAAAGCAATTAAAACTCCACTACAAATAATCATACGCCAGGTGGAAAACAAAAAAATATACAACATGGTGGTTGGATCAAATAAAAGCAACCCATGAATCTAGAATGGGAAATCTTTTGCCGTTCACATGGCAAGACAAAAAATCCATACTCCTTCTGTCCCATTTGCTTGCTCCCTCCGTCTCATATTAATTAGTCATCTTATTAAAAATAGTTGTTCATCTTATGAAATCAATTAAGTATTAGTTAATTTTTCATATATTATTTTTGTAATTTTTTTTTAAAGTGTTCATATTTGTTTGTAAAATTTCCAAAAAGTTATTTTAAGAGGGTGAATTAGTAAAATTATGTTCGTATTTTTAATTTATTAATACGTGTGTAAAAAGAGAAGTGATCAATTAATATGAAATAAAAAACGATTATCAATTTTGTCTTGATACATTTATTAAGAAAATAATGATTGATATAGTTAGTTCTATCAGTTTATCCTTATTACTCCATTCGTTTCACTTTTACTTGTCATTTTTTCCTAAAAAAGATTTTCATTTTTAATTGTCACTTTTGACATATCAAGAAAAAACAATTATATTTTTTCATATTCATCCTCAACATTAAATATTCTTTCTTCAAATTATTTTTCAAGACTTAATATTAAACATCATTTAAAAGGGATAGTTTGGTAAAATACCTATATAAATAATTGTTTTCTTAATGGTGTGTCAAGTCAAAATGTGACAAGTAAAAGTGAACAGATGAAGTAATTGATAGTGTCTCAAACATATTTAATCAATACTCTTTCTATTCCATATTAACTGACATTTTGAATATTTTTTCATTGGTCAAAAAAAATGAATTGTTCAAAGCTCAAAATGAATATTTGATTATTATTTTTTTATATATGCCCTTTCATTTATTGAAGTTTTATGTTTTCTAAGAGATAAATTACACTACTTACAAAAGTATATTTATAATTTCATAAAGGACAATAGTAAAAATTATTATTTAAATTATGTCCTTAAATGTTTTTTTTTTAAAAATATGTATGCATTGTCTCATAAATTCAGTTACTAATATATAATAAAGGGAGTATATTTTTTATAAAAAAAACATTGACTGATCAATGTTGAAAATTGAGGATATAATACGGGAAAAAAAATAATCCTTCCTTGATTTGTCAAAAATGACAAGTAAAAAGAAAAATCAAATTTTAGAAAATACTTAAGAAGTAAAAAATTTAGGTAGTATATTTTTTTTTATGTCAGAATCAAGATCTTATATAATTTAATGCCTAAAAAATGTCAATGATTCTTGCGTTTTACGGAAAAGAAAGAATACTTTCCCGTTACTCTATTGTTGTATTTTTGGGAGGATGAACACATCGCTAATTCACATTGAAAAGTTTTTTAACTCAACTCAATAATGCTTCTGGAAAATGACATGTTGATCGATATGGCTTACTTTTATTTATACTCAACTACTTAGCTAAACTTCAACTACAACAAAAATAGAAGTATTTTTTTCAAAAAATCTGATATCTCACATGTTACTTAGAACTTAGAATACTACAAGATTCAAGTTTTCATTATACATATCTAAGAATTAAAAACCTTTTATTATCTTCTTAAATTTTGTGGTAATCAAATTGAGATATATAAATAAAATAAATTGAGTACTTTTTAGTTACTCTCTTTATTTCAAAATAAATAGTTCAGTAAATTACATATTATATTTATTGATTTTATAATGAATGTGACTTTTGTTGAGGTGACACTTATTTTGATACAAAAGAAGTACTAAAAAGCTACTATTTTTCTAGATATTTTTGTTTTTTAGGAATAATTATTTTTTATAATGGTGCATTCAAACTAAAAACATTACTTATTTTGAAATGAAACGAGTGTTAGTCTGAAGTCAACAAATTACTTCTTCATTTTTTACAAAAATGGTGGAAAGGAAAGGGAAATGAAAGAATGTATTAAGTTGATGATCGATCCTTACTAATAAGGTGAGAATTTAGATAACCAACTAATTGAACTACTAAGATTCTTTGGGAAGAAATATATACTACAGCTTTATCCGTTTTGTCCTGGCCGCTTCTATTGCAAACGTCCAAACTTGCATAAAAATTGAATTAGCAAAGCAATGAAGTGACAAGTATAAATAAAAATTTATTGGAGAAATAAATAACAAGTAAAAATGAACCGAGAAAATGTATAACTCTATCACAGTAGTATCAAAAGAAACACACAAGACAGTGGTTGGAAGTTGGATCAAATAAAAGCAACCGATGCAACCAGAATGGGAAATCCTTTGCTGTTTTCACATAGCAAGACAAATAATTTCATATACTTTTGTCCAATCAAGATCTTGTTGAATTTAATGCCTATAAATTGTCAATGATTCTTGTTTTTTATGGAAAAGAATGTGTGGTCGTTACTTTATTGTTGCTTCTTTTGGAAGGATGAACACATCGTTATTTCACATTCAGATGTCTTGTAAATGTGATTTCGTTTTCCCATGATATCGCTTATTTTATTTTATTTTAATACTCAACTACTTAGCTAAATTATCAAATTTTGATTAATTTTTTTAAAAAAATATTAGGAGATGTCAATAATATTCAGATGCTTTATTTATTGATTTCTCAATGAACATGATTTTCATTAAAGAGACACTAAAAAATTACATCTTTTTCAACATTAAAGAGACTCTAAAAAACATCTTTTTCAAGTTATTTATTATGTACCGATTAATGAAAATATATTTTACATTTTAGAAATGGATAGTTTTTGTAAATGGTGCATCTAAACTAAAAACATCACTTACTTTGAAATGACGAGAGTATTAGTGTGATGTCAACAAGTTAATAATCTCTTTGAAGCAAAGTAGTTTATCCAATGATTAAGCTCCTAAGTAAGGGCATTCTTGTCTTACTCAAAAAAAGAAGGAACAAAATAAGAAAAAGAAAAAGGAATACTCTCATTTTGTTTTTACAAAATAAGTGGGAAGAAAAGGGAAATAGAAGAATAGATTCCAAGGCAGGGAATCAATAGTTACCAATAAAGTAAAAGTTATAATCAACTAACTAAGCTATTAAGATTTTTGAAAAAACAGTATATCCTGCATCTTTACCCCTTTTGTCCTGGCTGCTTCTATAGCAAACGTCCAAACTTGCAAAAAATTAGATCACATATCGTCCCTTAGAAAAATGATACTAGGATTAATTTATGTTTGAGAAATGAAAGATTTTTACTCTGAAAGATCAGTATCATCCTCACGATCATTGAGACTCCAAGATCCATCTTCTTGTTGAACCATTCCTTTATTTTGCACGATCCGCCAATACACTGGTACACCATATTCATTCTTCAATGCGTCCGCTTCCTTATTCACCAAAGCAATATCCCGATTTATTTCCAACTTGAACTCTCCTTCCGCTCCATGTGTTCCAGCAATTCCGTGCAGATAAACTTCCACAGTATGATTATTTACATCTTTCTTCAAATACTCTGATTTTGTAGTATCAATTTTAAGTTCAAACCCAACATGTTCGTACACTCTCCAATCTGTTTCAGAGCCTTCTACCTGTCCACGGTCTGGCTTTTCCGGAACCTCATCAAGGGCATTGGTAATCCGCAAGATTTGAAGATTTTTCAAATTTTGATAAGCTTTCTTGAAATTGGCCTCTCCAGTTCGTGGGCTAGCAAGTAAAAATGCAGTCACTGGAAACTCCTTATTGATTTGGTTGACAACTATGTCAACTGCGCATAGTGTGGCCAATGATGAACCAATACTGTGGCCGCTTAGAGTAATGCTAACTTTGTCTCCCTTGTATTGCTCCACCAATCGCTTAACTTCTTCAATAACCTGTTTGTTTCAAACCATAGGGTCTCAAAAGTAGCTACAATCTATGGCTTATATCATGATATTTCTCTATTTAGTAAACAAATTATAAAAGTTGCAAGTATAGAACCTATATCTAAACAGAAATACGTGAATCTTAATAGATCAGTTGATTGAGTATTGAACTTTCACTTTATTGTTAATAAGGATTTGAATCCCCACCTCACTCATTTCTCCTTCCCCTACCCGTACCCTCATTTTATTGAAGAGAAAAAAAAAACAGGGAGAGATTTCTTACCTGGTCTCTGGCACTAGTTGTTCGATTGAATTTTGAAGCTTCGTTAAGAGAAGTATAAACTGAATAAAAACCTCTGTGTACAAGAATGTCATGTGTATTTTCTCCAAAGATTTTTGTGGGTGGGACCAAAACCCAGTCATAATCATCATTCCATTCTGCAGGAGACATGGTTCCTCTCCAAGCAATCAAAATATCCCTCCTTCCTAATGCAACTTTCCCATCATCAGTGGCAACAGCAACAAATCCGATCCAATTTGATGATTTGATCTTTTCAGTTTTACTTGGTACATCTGAAGCTCCATAGATGTATTTTGTGACTTCATATTTGAATGGGTTGTTTTTGTCGAGCCCCACTCTTTTGAAGAAATTCTTTTTGGAGTATCGATTTGTCCCTAAATTCTTTGATGCTATTTCACTGTTGAATGAATCGCAGATGGCTTGAGGCATTTGGCCATAGTGAATAAGGTATCGTCGTAGATCATAATCCAAAGGGTCAAGTAATCCTTCCCAATTGTTTTTTCCATTCAAAATCTCCCATCTTTCTGCTATGCTGTTGTCTCTGTTTTCGATCCCCTTTTTCTTTTTGAAAAAATTCCTGATTTTGATACTTACAGCTTCCAATCCTTTGTTAATGCAGCCCATAGAAATACTACAATAAATATGGAGTAATTAAAAGTGGTACTACTTTTGAAGCTCCGGTAGAGCAGTTCTCTTCCAAATTACGAAAGAACTAAGCAAAGAGGATCACTTGGGAAACAGAGAAAAAGCCAAAGTGGTAACAAAAATAACTACTCCCACCATTTCTTTTTTTTTTTAATACTCAATATGTTTAAGATTATAAGATTAAAAGATATTTTAGTATGTTGTATATATTTTTAGTTTAAAATTATAAGATTTAAATTTAATTTTAAAATTTCGTATTTAGTTGAAAGTTAAAATTAAATAAATAAATTGAAACAAAGAAAATATATGATTTAAGTAACCAATTAGGGGCTTGAATAAAAAAAAGTAATCAGTATTTCTTTTGGTCCATTATAAATAAAAAATTGTTTCATGTTGATTAATTTTTAAAAAAGAGTCGTACTTTACTTTTTCCCAATATAATTACTATGTAGATGATAAGAACACAACGGCTACACACAAGTTGGTGGCGGCTTTTGGTGAATCAATCATTTATTTATTTATGGGTAGTTTGGTAGAGTGTATTAGTAAAAATAATGTATTTGTTAATTTTGTGTATTAATTTGGTATATTTTTTCATGTTATGTATAATAAATATTTGTATATTAGTTATATATTCTATTGTGTACTATTGAACAGTGTATTACTAATATCATGGATTTGTAGGTATTAATAATGCAAAGAAATTTAATATATGCATTAGCATGGTTAAATACACAACTACCCCTCAAAAATATTTTTACATTGTTTCCACTATTTTTGTAAATAAATATTTTATACAATGCATACTATTTTTAATACATCAAACCAAACAATGTATAAGAAATAACATATATGCATCACTAATGCAAGCATAACTCCCTCGTCCATTTTTATTTGACATGTTGCGTTTTTCGAAAATCAATATAACTAATATTTAAAGTTAAATTACATTACACTAATTCGATATTTAAACAAAAAAATTTAAATATTCAAAAACTATACGAAAAGTATTATAAATTGCAATTATTTACATATCAAAATGATGAAAGATACGTACATCGTGAAATGTTAGTTAAAATTCTAATAGTTTGACTCTAAAAAAAATAATAACAATTAAAAATGGACGAAAAAATTACAAACATTATTAACACACTCCATCTACTGTTAAAAGAGATATTTTATGTATTACTGTAGGGGTATTGTTCTCTGTCGAAGTTCTATTTTTAAAAAATTCTTAATACATATTTTAGGGGAGGAATAAAATAGTGATATCCAAAACTGACATTCTGATATTTCGTTAATGCATCAGCTTAACGAAAAATATTTTTTTAAAAACCTTAACAAAAAGTTTTAGAGGGGGTAACACATAATTTGGAAGTAACAAACAAAAGCTGTCTAGCAAGAACACAATGATTTTCTTAAAGCAAGCTTTATTGGTGTCCCCAAAAGTATAGCTCATACAGTTGATAGATTATCGATTTCATTTTTACTTTAAAAGTTAGGAATATTTGAAATTTTTTTCAGTATGAGGATTTATGGATTGAATAAGTTCTATTTGAACATTTAACTAGACTATAGTTTTCCCTCACCTATAGGAGCTAAGCACATGTCTTGTTGAGCAATGAGACTTGTACAAATCCTCATTTGTTTTAATTTTCTATCACGGACAAAAGAATAAAAAGAGCGGAAATATTTTTCACCTTTTTTGTTTGTTTGTTATATTTTCATGCTTTATTATCAATATAGTCTTTGATTTATTTTTTACTTAACATAAGAAGGATTAATAGTGTTTCCATCTACATAAAACCTACCAATTGACGATGAAGATGTTCAATCACTTGAACAAACTACACTTGTCAATTGACACATAGGCTTTGCTCGTTAATGAGAATAAAGAACAAAATTATGTAGACAACTAGACTTTGCCGTCACTTTGCCTAATGCTTTGCAATATTGTTCTCTTCTATCCTAAAATTTAGAACCCCCAAACTCCTAATTTTAGCTCTGTCTCTGCTCACTTTTTCTAATTCTAACTCCGTCTCTGCTCACTTTTGTGGAAGCGAAGTTTAGATTGGATGTTCTAAAAAGGCCCAATAGTTTAAATTTGAGATAGATAGACTAACAAAGAGTTTCCCTTGAACTCGGCGGACCAAATCTTGAAAGACCAACTTTTATGTAGGACGTTGTGGACTATGTGATCAGTGACATAAAAGATAATATGTCCTATATATCGGGTTATAAAATCTTATACGTAACAACTAATAACTTATTAACTTTGTCTTGGTGCTGAACAAGTTGGAGACCATATTTGTTCAATTAAAGTAATTACATGTCAGCATATGCCCTACTAGGAGGAACACCATATCAATGTGAAGTAATACGCCCATTTCCCATGTAAGAAACATAGTCAGAGTTTGCATATTATTTAAAAATTTAATTTCAGACTTGAGATCTGAAGTTTCAAACTTATATTTTGGGTCTGAGGTCTGAATTCGCCAAGACTTGAGATCAGTCTAAATTCATTTTTATTAGTATCAGAAGGTAATTATTTCCTCCGTCCTATATTAGTTGATCATCTTACTTAAAATATAAAATAGTTGTTTTATATTAGATGTCCAATTTACAAATTCAAAAAAACATTTAATTAGTTTTTTCCTTTGTTAACATTTATTAGTGAAATTTTCAAGAAGTTTTTTAAGGGGTGAATCAATAAAATTATCTTCTTATTTATGATTTCTTTAAACGCGTATAAAAAAATTGATCAACTAATATGAAACGGAGTAAGTAATTACTACTCTCTCTGTCCACTTTTAAATGTCATGGATTCCTTTTTTTAGAGTCAAACTATAAGAACTTTGACTAACATTTTATGAGCATTTTTTTTCATCGTATTGATATGCAAAAAATTGCAACTTATAGTACTTCTCGTATAGTTTTTCAATATCTAATTTTTTTGTTTAAAATGTCAAATTAATGTATTCTAATTTAATTTTAAAAAATTAGTCAAATTATCTTTTGAAAAGCACAACATGAAAATTAAAAGTGAACCGAGAGAATATTTAGGAACATCAAAATGGTTGAGTGAAATAGTGGGCATCAAATTACACTACCAACTTAGAACAGCCCATTAGAATAATATTGGGCCGTTAAAATATGCTACTATTTGAGAATCCATTTTGGGTCCTTTTACTGTTACTATACAACCTCTCTTTGTTGAAAAAGTGTAAATCTAGGGTGTATTTGGTAGGAAGGAAAATGTTTTTAAGAAATAAATAATTTTTTTATTATTTTCTTGTGTTTGATAAATAAGTAAAAAATATTTTTTTTAAAGTATCTATATATAGTTTTTTTTTTTAAAGATATCTATATATAGTTTAGACAAATATGTACAATGGAAAATGAGTGTGAAAGTGTAGGGGTGTGGGGTGGGGTGGGGGTGGGATAGGGCTATGGGAGTGCAGGCAAAAATTAATGATGAGGTGTACTGGAGGGTGGGCAATATCTTTAATGCGGAATATTACTTGTGGAACTTGTTTTTCGAAAAAAATTCCTTTCTCATGTGCCTAATGCCTAAAGCAAGACCTTTAAATGAAAAGAGTCTAAATTTATACACTAGACTACGTAATATACTAATTGTTTAAAATAAAATTATTATATATATACATTGTCAATATACGTAACTCAATTACTCTTAAATGAAAAAGGCAAAGACAGAAGACACGGACAAAGCTTTTCATTTTCATGAGAATGATGAAAATTGCAGTAACAATATTACTTATTAGACAAAATTTCAAAATCCTTCCAATTATAAGTGAAGCTAAATTTAGATATTGTTTTTTTTGGTTTTTGTTTTGAGATATGAGGAGTATGATTAAAGTATTGATGAGTCCAAATCAGAGAAGGAAAGATTAGTGGGTGCCCTCAATCATACGAAATTAACTTAATTAGACCACAATGTCAATATATATATTTATTAATCATCAACTCAAAGTGTGCCCTCCCTTCTCTGCCTTTGCCTTGTACCACCAATCCTAATATCGAGCAGCCGACCTCATTAATATTTCTTCGTTTCAAAATAAGATTTTTTAAATTAAAAAATAAATAATTGTTACTTTTTTTTTTCATATTAAATGAATTTTTGAGATTTTTTTATTGTTCAAAGTATAAAATGGACGTTTGATTATTATTTTTCATAATTGCGCTTTTATTTATTGAAGCTTTATATTTTCTAGGAGATAAATTAACTACATAAAAAGTTATATTTATGATTTCATAAAGAGCAATAGTGAAAATTATGTCCTTGAATGTTTTTGTTAAAATGTGTTCGTTACCTCACAAATTCAGTTAATATAAAATAGAGAGTACATTATTTTGAACTATATTACCAACTCAATTCTCAAGAAAAATCTAATACCATACTACTTAATACAAGTTATTTTTATTCATTATATTTCTAAATAGGTGTGACATGGGCTAAATTAAAACAACACTTATTTGGAGACAATGAATATAACAATTCGACTTTAAACTTCTCTTTTAATCTATAACGAGATGATTTACAACTCCACATATATATTTATAATTTATAAATTTTATGGGATAAAAAAATTCCTTTCATTCTTAAACTTCATGCTCATTAATCATCATCACATAGATTTTGAAGCGAAAAAAAATATCTTTATTTTTCAATATTTTTATTTTTGGAAGGTGGGGGGTGCTTATAATTAGTATTGAATAGATGGTGTTATAGCATATGGGCCTTGCGGGGTCAAGTTGTGATCAAAACATCTTATCCGATGGAAACGATCTTTCTGAGTTCATCAATTATTTTATAGTAGTAGTTCATATGTCAAGTGCTTGGTAAAAGATTCATGTCCTATCAAATTAAATTAAACCACATCTTTAATTTGCTCAGGGACGGCTCAATATAATTTGAGGCCTAAAGCAAAATTTTAATTAGAGGCCTAAAATTTAAATAAATTTTATCTGTATTTATTTATTTTTCTAAATTTTTAGATGTAAATTATTCCTTAATATTTTTTTTATAAATGAAAATAAATTTTATTTGTATTTATTTATTTTTCTAAATTTTTAGATGTAAATTATTCCTTAATATTTTTTTTATAAATGATTTTTTCAAATACTTTTTTTAATTATTATTTTTAAGCAAGACTTTATCAATTCAACATTGAAAAACATCATTTTATTGAGACAATTATTATATGAATCAATAATATAGTTCTATAAGTAATAAATTGATAAATTTTAAATAAAGATGAGAGTTAGAATCATAGAATCTGATTCAAAAAGTTGATAACTTGGTATACCCTACTTTAATATGAAAAGTTACGAAGAAATAAAAAAATATTTGTAATTTATTTTGTTCAACACTTTTCGACTATTGATTCATATTTTTGACTGAATGTTACTCTAACTATCAAAGATTTGAAGAAATAGAGTACAAAAGGAGTTAAAAAGGATAAATAATGTGAGTGTTAGTGAAGAATATACATATACTTTTTATTATAAATAATTAATTTTTATTTTAATAAAAATTTGAGGCCCCCAAAAATTGGAGGCCTAAGGCATTGGCCTAAAAATTCATAGGCAAGAGCCGGCCCTGAATTTGCTCCACATGAAATTCTTGATGAGGGTCCCTAATTAAGACTTAACCTCTTCCATCAAATATTATAAATTTTTAGAAAAATGTAGTAATTGAGTCGAGAAATTAGCGTGATCTAATTATTAACTCTAGGAGAACGGCTCTCTTATCCGAGAAATTAGACAAACGTTTGGATATGAATTTGATGATATTTGAATAAATGAATATTTGAAGTTCAATTAAAAATTAGAGTTATGTTTGAAATATGTATTTTGCATGAAAAAATATTAAAATTTTATGAATCAATAAACTTTTTTTTCTTAAAAAAAAATGGTTAGATCAACTCCAAAGTCAAAACTAAATATTGAATTTTGAGAACACACTCTTTGAACAGAATTTTGAATAGTTCACTTATTTTAAACTATCAAAAAAAATTTTAACAATTCACATAATATGAAATAAAATATCACTTACGTAGGTAGGTCTATTTCCCAGGAAATGTAGCTAGGTGGAATCCCCGGGGGTGGCCAGGTGGGGATTGTTGCGTTTAATATGAGCATGTGACATGGTGGCCCCCAATAAAACATGAAAATAATAGTAGTAGTGGACTGGTAGCAGAAAGAAACAAGCTAGTTCATGTTGGAGAAAGGGAATAAATGCAAGTTTAATTTGAGAAAGCTGATGCATGCAGCAAAATATTTGGAAAGTATTAGATTAGTATTATATATAAGCTTCTCCTCTGCATTTATTGTTTAGATTGCCATGCATTATTCTATCTACTTTGTGTCATTTTCTCAAACCCCCCTTTTCTTTACGACGACATGTGCAATCTCTCATCTATTAAGCAAAATATTTGTTTCTTCTTTGTTCATATAGGTTGATGAATTTAAATATGTCTTCCGTTTCAAAATAATTTAAGTTACTCTTGGTATTAACAAGAAATGATTATAAAAGGGGAGGAGCCACCCCTGCATTTATTCACATATATATATATATTCTCACCGCATTCTTTTCTTCATGTTTCACATTTAAATTCACCGCGCGCTTCTTTCACAGTTTTCATGCCCAAAATCCAAATGAACACCAATTATTCATTAACTATTAGAGTTTTTATTATTTGTCGTCTTTATGTTAAGGGAAAACTACATAATTAGACAAACTTAACTACCATATATACATATTTTATCTATAGTTTAAACATATTACTCATAATACCTCTTTTTAATAATTATACCATGTATTTTAAAAAGCTAAATCAGATACACAAATCACTTAAAGATGGTATTGAATAATTATCTTCAAATTCAAACTCCTTAATTAAAGTTACATTAACAACCGTCTCCCAAACTCCTATGCCAACGGTATATCTCCCCCCACTCCCACCCCACCCCATGTTCTCCATCACCTCTACCTACTTTCTCTTCTTTCGTCCTCAATCTCCTATTCCAAGTTTATCTCCCCCATTCTCTTTCTTCCTTCTCCCTCATAGATCTTTTTCACTAAACAAACAAAAATTGAATTGATGGTTTTTTTATCGCATTTTTCTACTATGAAGTTTTTTTTTAAAAAAAAAGTTACTTGAAGGGTTCAACGGAAGAGAAAGGCAAGACGCGGTAAGGTATGTTTAGACGAGGGTGATAAAGGTAAGAAAATGGTGCAACAAAAGCTCTGGAAAATGAAGGATAATTCTAGAGGATAAGATTTGGGATTTTGTCTTCCGATGCTTTAGCCAATGCTTTCAATGCTGGATTGTTAGAACTGATAAATGAAGTTGAAAGACAAGATACAGAGTCATATCAACACTGGATTTTAGCTCCGAACTTGGTGAATTTACGATGAATTTGTAGAGATACAATGTTTGCTAGACGTATCTAAACGTTCTATTTATTTGTCGTTCATCTGTGTATCTCCTTTTCTTCCATGTATATATCCTTATTTTATATATTTAAAAGATTAATATTGAATAATTAGATACATGCTTCAGATACATAATAAGTTTCAAATACATGTTATGTATCAGATATACGTATATAGCAGATACACCTAATGGAATACATTTAATGAAATTAAGTGCATGAATCAGATACACATTGTTCTCTAAATATGAAAAATTGAAGAAGAAAAAAACCACAAAATTCAAAAAAACAAATTCGAATTTATGAAAAAAGTTATTCACTTTGCTGTTGCTGGAAAAATAAATAGAAGAAACTAGTTTTTTTTTTAAAAAAAAGTTGTTAAAGTAATTATACTCAAAAGTTGTGGATACATGATACTCAAAAGTTGTTAGAGTAATTATACTCAAAAGAAAGTTTTGTTTGTTAATTCCCATGAGTTATACTCTTTTAGTTAAGGAAATAAGTTACAACATTTATTTCAAAAGTATTAAGTATGTATCTCAACTTTTAAACCGGATAGATACATGTATCTGACGGATTATGATACATGTATTCCATAATAGAAAATGATATAGAAAGTAATAAAAAAAATTATCAAAATTTCTAGTAATTAAAATCCAAACTAGTGAAATTTAGATAGTTAATATGTTCATAAAGAGAATATCAAAATTCTTTCTTGCCAATTCGAGTCCTGGCCCATCAATATTTGCACATTAGATATTCCAATTGCAAATCTTTACTAGTTACATCACATTATTAGATTCTATGGTAGTTGACGATGTTAATACTGACCATTTGTTGTAGTGATTTGTTATATCATCCTATCAAATCAGTCAGATTTGGCCTCAATATATTGATTAGCCCAACTATGGTGGGCCATATATAGCTTATACTTCCATCATTATGTTAAATAGTTCACTTTTATTAATTTTAACCGCACACTTTAAATAACTGAAAGTTAAATATGCATAATCAAATAATATTGAAATTAAAATTGAAAATATGCAATAATACATGAATTAAAATTGCTATTTTCCAAAAAAATAAATAAAATGAAACGAGAGAGTATATCATAAGCTAGAGCCTAGAGGCAAATGATCAATAACAAATGAATTAATTACAAAGATAACTCTATCAATGATTAGCATAAGTACTTAAATACACAATTTTGAAATTAATTATAAAAGACAATAAACATATATACCTAGCTCTATTGGCACAAGTTTTTCAAAGTGGCGTATTTGAAAAGAGATAACTGTCTACCCCTTTATTTTGTGTTACTCTGCCTTCACTAAGACGTAAAGTTCATTTCTTCCTTCCAACATTAATTTTGGTTTCTTTTTGACCACTATCTTTTTACTTTAATTAGTTCACTATCATTCCATAAATATAACACCAGTTAAATCAGTATTTATGATGGGCGTAATTCTTATAGAATTAGAAGGGAAAATGTCACAAATGACTTTTTGTTTTTCCTGAAATATTCAAAAATTTAAATAATATTAATTCATCTAAACAACCCATATATAAGATCAATCAAGTAATTACTAAAAGCATGATAACTTGAATGGAATTTTCAGTTAAATGAACAGATTGAATTGAATTTTGGTAAATCAAATTAGTGGATTAATGAATTAATAAATGTGCAAGTTAATGACTTGTCCAAAAATTTCATGGACCATTGATTGGGATGAAATAGGCTAACAATGACTCATAACTTAACACATTCTATTGAGTATATAAAAAAAATAGTTTAATCTCATTAATAAACTTTAACTACTTATCAATTCAATTTTTGACTAAACTATATTAAATATTATAAAATATAGTGAATGGATAAATGAACTGATCATTAATATGCCCAAATCATAATTTCATTGGCTAAATTTACTCCCTGATTATACAGCTAAGGTGTTAAAGTTTGCCACATTTGGAAAGTGGACCTAATTGATCGAAATTTGCATACATATCCTTTTCAAACTCTCTTCAACTCCTATCTCTTTTGCAGCTTGCACCATTCCCTATTAAAAAATGAAATATTTTACAGCAGAGTATATATATATCATAATGTAATGGAGTAATTAACACCCCCTCCGTCCCATATTAGATAGGTAGTTTCTATTTTACACGAATATTAAGAAATCATTATTAATAGATTGATCAATTTTACTATCTTACCCTTTGTTTATATTCCCTCTGTCCAATAATAGTTGTCCACTATACTATTTTGGGATGTCCAACAATATTTGTCACTTTATGAAATTAATGGATAATTTTACACTAATTAGTTCCTAGTTTATCCTTATCATTAATTATAGTCATTTATCTATTACATTTTTCAAGACATTACATTTATTATATTCAACGGGTAGTATAGTACCATTCTATTTATAATTTCTTAAAAAGTGTGCAAAGTCAATAGTGAACAAGTATTATCGACGGGGAGTTTTAATTAGCCTTTTGAAAAAAAACTTTAGATCTTTAAATTAGTTTAAACCTCCAAAGTTCATATTAATTGTAAGGGTAAAATAAGAAAAAATATTTAATTATATCCTGATTTAGTAAGTGAACAATTAATATGTGACAAATATTTTTAGTACGATATCCATCTAATTATAAGGAACAAAGGGAGTGAGTACTTTCTTGATGTCATTTTGGTTATCTCATTTTGCTTTGACACATAATTTAAGAAGACAAAAAAGATTTTTTCGTTTGGTTTGAATATGAGTTATGATGCGATAAGTTATGTTGGGATAAGTTATGTTGGAATTAGTTATGATGGGATAAGTTGTGCTGAAATTAGTTCTTATTGAGTGTTTGGTTTATTGTATTAAAAATAATATACATTGAAAATTTTAAGAACAAGTTGTTTGTTTACAAAATTACCCTTCACTTTATTTAGTTTTTTTAATATTTTCTTTGCAAGCTTTAGTTATTCATTTTTAAAAATAAAACTTCAATTTTATTTAGCTTAAATATTTTTATTTATGCATTTCCATGATAAGTACCATATGTATTTAAAAATAAAACTTTTTTCTTATTTAGCTTAAAAATAGAACTTCCCTTTTAAGTTTGTTAAAGAGAAGAAAATTTATGATAAATAAACATAAGAATTAGTCAAATAAATTCATAAATAAAAATTATATTTATATACTGTAATTTTTTAATAGAAAAATATGAATAATTATCATAAAAACAAGGAGTAGTGAATATTATTATACATGGTATTAAAAATAATGTAAATATACATAAATGTGAAAAATGATGTATAAAAAGGATTTAAAGGGATATATTTTTCATTTTCCTATTTTATTTCAGAATAAGTTATCCCGAGATTACTATATCACCCAATGTGAGGGATAACTTGTCCTGATACTAATTCATAATCCTGGGATAAGTTATCCCAAGCTTTACAATCAAACAAGGAAATAAAGGATACTTCAATTTATCCTAGGATTAACTCCCCTTATCCATCACACCAAACGACATAGTTTTATATATATATATATATATATATTTGTTTTAAATTAAATATGTTTAATGTATCAAAACGTTATTTTATTTCAAAATCTTAAATATGTCTAAAATTAAAGAGTAAAAAAAAAAAAAAAAAGATGCATGCTCTTTTAAAACGGACTAAAAATGAAAAAAGTACATAAAAGGGCAAAGAAGCATCTTCATCAAATGATCATGTAAAAAGGTAAAATCTTTGGATCAGAAGGGTGTATTGATTACATCAAGTTGAAGAATAAATTATTAAAGTAGCTAGGCTAGAGCTTTTTCATTTTGTTCGTGTTATATATCTATTTGCATATTAAGGTCAAGAGCTGTTGAAGTGTAAAATAGTGGAATGAGACAAACTAATTAGTGAAAAAGAGAGAAAGTTGTATGTTTGTTAGTGGTCACTATATTGCCAGGCTAACCAATCTTCATCTGAAAGTGATGTATCAATCCATGGAAACCAAACTAGTCCTAATGCTGTCCTTTAAATTTAATTCCTCCCCATCCCCAATCCATAAGTGCCATGCATGTTCTTTCAACCAACCTTACCTAAGAGTAGGGAGAAATGGGTCAAATTCTTATTATTTTGATCGAGTTCAAGTGTCTCGTTGAAACTTCATGGAGTAGATGGATTCAATTGATAATTCGAGTAAAATATAAGGGTCGTTTCGCAGAGTGTATTAGCCAAAATAATGCATGCATTAGTTTTGTGTATTAGTAGTACCTTGTTTGGTATTTTTTTATGTCATGTATAACTAATACACTCTATTATTTTTTTTACATAATACCTAGTAATCCATGGATTTCTAGGTATTAGACTATTAGTAATGCAAATGAATTTAATACTTGCATTAGTATGGTTAAACAACTCAATTACCCCTCATTAAAACAAATAGTCTATGTATTATGTATGATATTATTTAGTACTATATATGTTTGATAGGAAATTGGGTCTATGTATAACTAATCCATGGATTAGTTATACCTCCTACATGGTATTATAGGATGTATTACTATTCCTTCCATTTGGAGGTATTAGTAATACATGGATATAATACCATGGGATAAGTCTATGTAAAGATAAAAATATCCCTCAAATCATTTTAATTAT
The DNA here is from genome assembly GCF_000226075.1 of Solanum tuberosum. NCBI lineage: Eukaryota > Viridiplantae > Streptophyta > Magnoliopsida > Solanales > Solanaceae > Solanum > Solanum tuberosum. Next base: position 485,264 of record NW_006239320.1, on the reverse strand, counting down.
TTTGTTTATTTTCTTGATTTTATGTTTTATATTTGTACTACTAAATTTATTTAAATAGATTAAAGTCTATGTATTATGTATGATATTATTTAGTACTATATATGTTTGATAGGAAATTGGGTCTATGTATAACTAATCCATGGATTAGTTATACCTCCTACATGGTATTATAGGATGTATTACTATTCCTTCCATTTGGAGGTATTAGTAATACATGGATATAATACCATGGGATAAGTCTATGTAAAGATAAAAATATCCCTCAAATCATTTTAATTATTTTGTTTATTTTCTTGATTTTATGTTTTATATTTGTACTACTAAATTTATTTAAATAGATTAACTTGCAAATTATTTAGAGAGAGTTGTTTGTTACTAAATAAATCCAATACAAATTAATACAATATTTGAAATGTGAGTTGTTTAACATTAACTAATTAAAAAGGCAAATATATCACAACATGACGTTTGTGATCTTAATTGAAGGTATAATTTGTTAATATATATATGTTTGTGCGGTTTTGTATTTTGAACAATTTATAAAATTGAATACATATTAAAATTACAACTTGCAATTTTTTATGTGTAAATGTAGATGATTTAATCAATTTTACTATTGTTTACAGTCTTTTCAATTTTAAAAATTGATAGTTTATCTTTTTTTTAAAAATTGAAAATTGACATTTTATAAGTGATCAATTTACTAAGATGACAATTATTTATCCTCAAAATAATTTAAAGTGAAAAAAGGCAAACATGACAACAAAATTGGTCTTCTCATAAATAGATAGAAGGCCATAAAAAATAATATTGTCCGACAATTATTTACCTTGACCCACTTGCATAATAATTCAAGGGTATAATTGGAAAAAGTTTTTTATAAAGTTTTAATCCAAGCACAAAATGAGGTGGAAAACAATGAACCAAACACTTGGTAAAAATAATCTCTCCATTACTAATCCCTACACTATTAATCCTTGCATTACTAATCCCTGCATTATTAATCCTTGTACCAAACGACCCATTAAAAGAGTATAAGGACTCGTTTGGTAGGCTGTATTAAATAGAATAGTCCATGGATTAAAATTTAGTTCATCTAATACATTGTTTGGTTACTTTATTTTATTTAATCCGTGAATTGCTTATACACCATATGTAGTCTTATTTTATCCCTAGGAAATGGAGGGATAACTAATCCAAGGTTTGTTAAACCTTGGATAAGACCACTAAATGACAAAACTATCTCTTTATTCATTTTCCTAAATTTCTTTTGTAATTTGATTTTCTTTTTTATTTATATTGAAATAATTATAAATGTTCTTTTTAATTCTCCAAATTCGTTTAGTTTAATATAATGATTTCACTAATATATTTTTCTCTTTTTTTTTTATTCAATGTCGTTCGTCGATTAACCACTTGAACTATTTTTTATATTAAGCTTTAGCTATTGAACAATATAAGTAGTCTTAAATCTATGTTAAGTTTAAGATATATTTGACCAACAAAAAAAATTAGAAATACAGCATGCCATCAAGGATCTCCTTAGTGGTACATCATACCTCAAAATTATATATATATAGTTAAATGAAATAGAAAATCCTACAAAAAAATAATATTGTCCGGTGGTTATATCTACCTTGACTTAATTAATATTACATGAAATAAACAATCTCATAATAACACAAGGGTATAATATGAATGAAATTTTTGTAAAGTTTTAAACCAAACACAAGATACCCTTGACAAAAAATAATCCTTGCACTACTAATCCATGCATTACTAATTTCTGTGTTACTAATCCCTGCATTACTAATCCCTACGTTATCAATGTTCGTACCAAACGACCCCTAACACTCTATTTGGATCACTGTTACCCATTGTATTGTATTGTATCGTTAATATACCTACAATGTTTGTTTTGATTGTTACTTAAAATGTATTGTATTATATTGTTAAATTCCGTTGTTACATAACAATGAAAACCCCCATTTTATGAAACAACCAATTTGGTGTGTTTCCATTGTTACTTAATTTCATTTTCCAATTATATCTTTACGTAATATTTCATAATACTATTTTAGCCTTTACCTTATATTATTTAATTCTAGTCAAACCTCCTACCCTAGAATAATTAAGGATATTTTAGTAAATTTATAAATTACAATACAATACAATACAGTCAAACCAAACAATAAAAATGTTATTAAACAACAACAAACAATATAGTCTAGCCAAACATTGTATCTACCATACAATACAGTACAATACAATACAATACATTATGAAATAATGAGTAACAATGATCCAAACAGAGTGTAAGTGTCTTGTTAACCACTTGACTTTTCAACTCCTTTCTAGATGTTGTCCTTGAATTTAAAAGCGGTATCAGTGCCCTTAAAAAAATATGTGTTTATCTAAGCAGTTACAATAGTGAAGTATATATGTATGTGCTCTTTACATAGATTGTTAGGCAAATTAGTAAAAAAAATTATTTTCAAGAATAATTATTAATAATAAGAAAAAAATAAGAAGAAGAATGTATTCAACTATATTGTTATTTTCTAAAATATAACTATTTTGGATCATCTATCTATTATTAATAAAGAAGACGAGTAAAATAGTCCGTAGGGACTAGGGAGTATGATTTAAGTACTTCTTTATCACTTTCAAAAGTTAGTGTACCTATTATCTAACCTTTATAAAATTTTAGTCTATGATTTCACAAAAAAAATAATTTGCTCGATAAGACATTTAATAATGGAAGAAACTGCGAAGCTACATAAGGTATGAGTATTATGAGTAGTATGAAATGATGTGAGATATTTTTTGAAAAATTGTACTAAGAACGCCTGCGTTAATTCAACTAATAGAAGATTTCATGGGCCAACATGTCTAAGTATGCAACATGTCAGACTGCTACTGCATGGAGTGGTCAGTGAGATTTCTTCTTTGCAGATTTGGTGGCTATAAAAATATCTGGCCAATCTTTGTTGATATGAAACAATTCTGGTGGTGCATGTGGAGGTTCATTAGTCTTGATGGAGCCATGGAGGGTCATTTGGTGTTAGGTTTGGGTGTCCCGTCAATCTCCCATGATCGATTAGAAGCATCATTATTCGTGTGAATAGTCATTATAAACTATGTGATAATCATAAAATATTTAGTTCACTCTGATTCTCATTTTTTATATTGAGATTACTAAAATAAGGTCTAGTTTTCCTTGCTTATAATTCTCTATTTTAAAGATTAGTTTTTACTATAAATAAAAATGCCTATAGTTATCTTTTCTGGTGGTATAAATTATCTTTAAAACCTTTAAGGCAAGGACGAATTTATAGCCTAAATTATAGGGTACATCAATTTATGGTCTCTTTATAAAATTAGATATTTTATAAACTAATACAATATATTATTTGTTAAAAATCGTAATATAAGAAGGTTAAATTGTATACTAAATTGAAGGTTAAATATTTTATTTAGAGAACTAGAGTTAATTTCTGCTTAATTTATTTTCTTCTAATAATAATGCGCTCATATTATAGAAATTCTGAATTCTGAAGCGACATTAGGGACTAGGGAGTAGTAGAACTCACGGACACGGTTGTGAGGTGAGAGAAGTTGAGAAGAAAGAGACATCACACCATGTGAGGGACACATTAAAGTTAATTGTAGCTATAAACAAAGCTAAAATATACTCTTATCATATTAGACATATTTGATTAGATAACAACTAAACAGTATAAATAAGAAACTATTACCAAAAAAATCTATGCCGACACATATCCCAAAATGATTAAAATTTATTGAAGTAGTTCAAGTAATTGTGCTCCGATATGCTGCGTATGCATTTCATATAAATAATTTGAAAGTAAAACGATTACTTATATCTTTAGGAAACAATAAAAATGATTAGCAAGTTTTCAAATATGTCGTTTGCCCATCATTCTTGGTGATTAGGCACTCAAATCTTAATTCTTTTCTTTAGCCATATATCAACTTGAAACTATGGTGATATTATAAAGTCCTATTAAGAAAAATCAAATGCAAAAATTTATCAATAATATAACCACATTGCTTTTGGAATAATTTCGATTCATAAATTTCAATGATCTAGAGATCTCGGCATTAAAAATCAAGCAATTAAGTGTCGTTGCCAAAATAATTCTTAATGATTATGCTAAACCAAACTCCATTTCCATCCTAATAGTCTTCCAAATCACTTTACTTCTTATATTTTTATTGACACGCTCCTTAAAAAATTATGTGTTTTGACTATTATACTCTTATTTATTGTCTTTAATCATTTAAAATGTCAATCTCTCTTCAATAAATAAAAAGAGAGTTAATCTAAGCAATCACAATATTGGAGTATGTGCTCTTTACTTAAATTTCTATGCTAATTAGTCAATATATTTAATAATTTCCAGAATAATTATTACTTGAAACAAAATTTTAAAAAAATACATTCAATTATAGCTTTTAATTAGTACGACAAGTAAAGTGATCTGAACGAAATATGTAATAGCATAATTTGAGGCATAGAGGCGGATATTTAAATTTTAGAGTCATATCCATCAAAATAATGAGCACTAAATTCTCATGAATACTCATGTTAAATATATATCTATCTGGATTTTGCAACCAAATAAAAAAAACATAATCAAGCACTGATGTTGCTAAATGCTGGAATTGAAAGGGAAATGAGTGGTTCATTAAGTATTTGTTCAACTTGTTATTTATGTCACTTTTATTAGTCGTAATTGTGACCTTAAATGTAGTGACAAAATGTTGAACTGTTACAAGCACGTACATGACATAGAGGTCAACCATTCAACGCCTATCAAATGCTCTACTTCTTCATCATTTCAACATTTGAGATACTATTTTCATAATCAAAGGTTTACACACAATTTCGTATATAATTAATAGATTGCACGATATATTAATTTCTTCTATTATGTTTTGCTTAGATAATTTTAGGGGTGATAAGTGGATGGGCTAAGTCAAATTTGGGCGGATCATAATGGGTTAAAGCAACAAATTAGTCAAGACTCAATCCAACCCAAATTTGTTTGGGTCTAAATGAGTTGAGTCAAAACGAATTGGATAACGGGGTCATAGCACTTGTCAAAACCCAATCCAACTTTTTCTAAGTTTTAATTGTTTTATTTGTTGTTTTACAATACTTTATACCTAAAGTTTCTCTCTCTCTTTGTTATGGCTATATATAATAGATCAACTTTTTTTTTAAAAAAATTAAAATATTTTAACAAGATTTTTCTTAAGTCAATTTAGGCTACATATCAACCCAATTTTTAATGGGTTAAAATGAGTTGGATTGAAATGGATTGAGCTAACAAATGAGCGAGTCAATAATCTGTCAAAACTTAAAGAGTTGGACGAATTGAGTTTGATTTTTCCATCTCTAGTTAATTTTGCTTTGTTATTTTCATTAATTACTTATTACCACATAGCTTGAAAATACATTTTTTGTTTAATTCCCCCTCCCTCATTAGCTTAACATAATTTTAAAGTTTAAATTGAGCAAATTTCAAAGTTAAGTTAAAGAATAGAATAAGTAGGGAGTACTAAATTTTACAATAAAATATGGTCAAATGTTATCAAGATCACTAGTATCAAATCGCAAGTTAAGTCAAAGAATAAAATGTTGGGTATGTAGCAAGGGTTAATGGGAAATGGAGGGAAGATGAAAAAAGAGAGGAACTTGGAAAAGTTGGGAACTTGAAAAGTCTTCTTATGCTTTAGTGAAAAGGCATTTCTCCCTCATCGGTGGAGGAAAGAAAAATAGAAGAGTTTAAATATAGAAACACTCCTATTAATTGTTAAAAAGGGTTGGAAAGAGGGACCCCCTCGCGTCGTCGTCGTCGTCGCTCGCTTTGACTTTGGCTTTGGAAAATGATCGAGAGATTATTTTTTGGACAAAGTTTGTTTTAATTATTTAGTTAATTATTTATTAAATAAAATTAAATTAAATGGCCAAAACATTTCAATTAATTAGTTAATTAACCGAAACATTTCAATTATTCAGTTAATTAACCGACCCGATTCGAATCCGCGCGCGACCTATTTTATTTAAATTCTTTCCCATTTTATTTAAATTTCCCGCCGTTGGAAGTGACTATTTTGAAAGGTTGCAACTTTCAGGAACAACCATGACCATTTGAAAGGTTGCAAACTTTCATGAATGGTCGTGTGGATTCTGAAAGAGTTGCAACCTTTCGGAACCAGTTCCTCTTGCCTATAGATACATTGATTCTTCAAATTTTGTTCCTTACGAATTTTTCTGATTTCTTCTTCTTCTGCACAAAGTTTCTTCGTGTACTTTACTGTTGTTGAGTGGTTCGCTGACACCAGAGTTTTGGGTATCAATACAGTGGTAATTAAGATCATTCTATCCTGGGAGGACATATTCCAAATCAAACCTCGGATACTAGATTGGAATAATTTGCTTAAGGGGACACTGTGCATTCAGTGGGCTTGATTTTTTCGTTCAATCTTTTTCCAGATTCTGGTATGTTTTACAGATTTTAGTTGTTTTGAATTAATTTCTGTTCTTCTGGGGAGGACATATTCCAAATCAAACCTCGGATACTAGATTGGAATAATTTGCTTAAGGGGACACTGTGCATTCAGTGGGCTTGATTTTTTTCGTTCAGTCTTTTTCCA
>NW_006239320.1:473715-478354 GCF_000226075.1 Solanum tuberosum | reverse complement strand
TCCTAGCTCAGGAGAATTTAGGAGCAGCTCTTGATATGTTTGGAAAGCCCTGGGAGAGATCTTTCCAATGCCGCCAAGATTGCACGATTTCGACATCGTATGAGTGAGATATGCCTTGGGCAGTTGGATTGAGGAAAGTTTCAATCCGGATTTAGGGAAGGGCAAAGTAGTCTTTTCTCTAATTAATTTCCTAATTCGTTTTTAGGAATTTATAGGGGTAAAAATAGAACTTAATTCAGTTTTGAAAAGTTAGAATACGCTTAGGGCTTGGAGAAAAGAGAAAGAAAGAAAGAACGGGAGAAGAAGGCAAGAATTAGCCAAGATCATTCAAGATTTGCGAGTGGAGTTCGTCAGGGGTGATCCCTATTAAGGTATGTGAGATTTCTTTCATGTTGGGTTAGTTCACCCACACACTAAATTGTTTCAATTCAGCGAAATTGGAGTTGTTTGAAGGTTAAGAAAGTGAAGTTCTTGAAGAACATTGTTGAATTCTTGTGGGTTGATTGTTGAATGCCTAGTGTTGAATTGATTCATGTTTCCGGGTTGTTTTGCAAGTTAGATTGGTTGTATATTGAGGATACAATTGATCCTAGGGGTTTGGAAAAAGTATCATGGAAGTTTGGAGGCTTTAGAGATGAAAAACAGAGGAGAAAGTCGAGAACACCTGGGTACAAGGGTTGGGGAGTCGCGCCTCTCAGCGCGCCCCAAAATGTTCTCTGAGGTTTGGCCTCTGGCGCGTCGCCCCAGCCAGAGCTCCCAAGCCAGCTCTCTGAGGTTTAGGGCCTGGCGCCCCACGCCTCTCAGAGCGCCAGAGACGCCAATTCTCCTCATTCGTTCCCCACCTTGTCGTACGTGTTCCTAAGAGATGTACCTATGTTTATTAGTCGATTCTAACATTCTAAAATACATCTAAACATCATGAAATCATCCATAAACATGAGATCATGAACCTTGAATCCATAATCTAATTCAAGGAAAGTTAAGACCAAAGTCAAGAGAAGTAAGAGTCAAGTCAAGATGAGTTCTTAGAGTTTTCTAAAAGTTTTTTTCAAATGTTTTAACTTTGTTTTAAGACTTAAAGTTCAAGTTGGGTAAAGAGTAAAGAGTAAAGAGTAAAGTTTGAAGTTCATTTCTTCAAAAGTATATGAGAACTAAGTATTCCCAAAGAGATTTAAAATGTTTTCACATTTAAATAAGAACGGAAACTGAGATTTCCAAAGAGCCTTGGGGCTAGTTTTCAGAAAAGAGTAATAACTTTCTAAATGAAGTAAGCAAGGGAACTTAGATTTCCAAGATAGCCTTTGAGCTAAGTTTTTGAGCACTAATCTCAAATCAAATATGTTTTAAGAACATAAGAGCCAGTACATTTTTGGGAGTAGTATTGAGCACCGAATTGGGGAAGCGTTCAAAGAACCCACATCCCCCAAAGAACCATGTAGCCATCATGAGTAGAAGAATTTCATACTTTTTAGATGGATCCTTTTCAAATTAGACTAGTGGATCCATTAGGCAGTTCAAGTGCTATACTTTTGGCCGGGAATAGGATGATCTGGCAACGTGAGGTTGATTGTTATATCATCACTATAGCTCTTATGTGATGGTTGTCGGTTAGAAAAACTTCCACAACAATTATTATATTTCTATCTACATTAGTTCATTTGTATTTCTACATATATCTCAAATTTATTGTATCTTTGCATACACACAGAGTTTATAGCATGTTTTAAATAGCTTTTCTTTATATTGCACTTGCTTTAAATTGCTTTATATTGAAATGAGTCAGTCAGGTTGAGTTGTGTGAGCCAGGTAAGTTATTCAGTTTCTTTCAGATTCCTTCTAGCCTATGTGTGGTTTAGCATTCTAACTCGCATACTCGTACATTCAATGTACTGATGCCGGTTGGCCTGCATCTTATTATGATGCAGACGCAGGTAACCAGGATCAGCATCCAGCACCTCGTTGATCCAGTTGAGCAGTTCAGAGTCAGTGGGGAGCCTCCTTGCATTCCAGAGGACTCTTTTATTCGCTTTCAGTCTTTTCATTTATTAGGATGTTGTGGGGTTTGTCCCAACATCCATCTCAGTATTTTAGAGGCTTCATAGACAGTCAGATAGTTATTAGTTCAGATGTCTTTGTTTATCTTTCAGATGTTGTTTAAGACTTAAGTGTCATTTTGGCCAACGTATTATTCTTTAAGTTATTATTTGAGACTGTTTCATTGAGTTAAATCTTCCGCTGAGTAAAGTAAGCCAGGCCAAGGGTTCGCTTGGGGCCAGAAATGGTCTCCGAGTGCCAGTCCCGCCCAGGGTGTAGGCTCGGGGCGTGACATGTTCTTACTGGTTCATTAAAACTTTGGTTACTTCGTGTTTCTGCAAAGTTTGTTGGAATCAGTAATTCTGTTTTAAACACATATTGCTAACATAAAATAAGTAGGGAAAAGGGCCTGATATACCCCTCGTTATGAAAGTGGCTCATAAATATCCTTACCGTTATACAAACGACTCACATATACCCCTACCGTTACAAAATGAGCTCACATATACCCTTCATTTAACGGAAGTGAAAAAGTTAGTTTTAAATTTATACTTTTGACTTTTAATTTTCTTAAAAATTATTTAGGGGTATATATGATTCTTCTAGCTAAGTTCAAGGTATATTTTAATCTTTTTTATACATAAATTATTTTTTGACTTCTTTTATTATAATTATTTAAGTTTCTTATTTTATTTTATTTTATTTTTTTCTTTCATTCCTTAGTGTAAAGAAAAAAATTTAAAACTATTTTTTTGTGGTTATATTATAATTTTAATTTTTTTTTGTCTATATTGTAATTTAATTTTTGTATTTGAAGAAAAAAATTGGTCATCTATAATAAGTTTTACAAGAATATTAGTGGAAAAAATAAAATAAAATTTGACCATCAAAAATAATAAAATCTAAAATTAGTCATTGAAACAAAAAAATAAGTTAAAAAAAAAAAAAATAATAGTTTGAGGAGGATTAAAATATAACTCATATGAGATTATATATAATGTATATATATTATTTTATTTTATTTTTAAATTAAAAAAAATTAACCTGAAATTAACTTTTTTCATTTCCGTTAGAAGAAAAGGGTATATGTGAGCCATTTGTATATAAGTAGGGGTATATATGAAACACTTTCATAACGAGAGGTATATCAGCTCTAAATGACAAAGTTGATGGGTATATCAGACCCTTTTCCCAAATAAGTATTGTAATGACCCGAAAAGTCATTTTTAGAATTTTTTATAAAACTATTGTTTTACCCATCTCGATAGTTGCCCCGAGTTACTTTTGATCAGTTTGCAAAGTTGGTTGGGAATTTTGAACTATTTGTTTAACTACAGTTATTTAGTTGACGAATATTTATTAAATAATTAATTTTATTAGTTGGTGGTTAATGGATCAAGTCCATATATAATATAATTTAAGTTAATGGCCCATTATTAAAATAAGCTGATAGGATTTGTCACTTTTAATACATAATTATTTTATTTAAGAAACGAAAAGGAAAAGAAAGAAACAGAGAGTATAAACCTAAACTCATTCGTACAAGGACATGGAGCCACCGACGAGAACAGTTGTCCAGATAATAGTTTTAACCGTGATTTCACTGCAATTGGTCATCTCTTTCCTAATTAATTAGTAGTTATACTATTAGTATTGTTAAGATGTTGTCTGGGAAAGAGAATCAAAGAAGTGAATTTGAAAAAGAAAAGAATTAGAAATTTGAAATACAATATAAGTTTATGGTTAGTGCATGCAATCATTGGACAGTAATTAGGGGTAATCATTGGGGGAGTTACATGAGGCTTAGAGGTTATCTATTAATGGACGTACATATTAGTTACTACATGTACATTTTATTCTGTCGTTGGAAGTTAAAATATGGTACCACATTATTAAAGTTTCGATATGTTGACAGACCTAATTAAATAGTAGGTGTAGTATATTATACAAATATTATTAAATTGATGATATTTGGAGAAATTGAAACTTATCTTAAACTTGAAATTTGGAAAATATGAGAGTTGACATGTTAGCAAGATAAGGAAATTGATTATAAGTTTGAGTGAGTTTTTGAGTCTAGGCTAGACCTATAGTAATATGAGTGTTGTTAGTTTCAAAACCTTATTGTGATTATTTACTTGAATAGATTATATTGCTTTGGAAGCTCAGCGAAAAGGGAAATCTCAAGTCCCGGAGTGATTGTTCAATTGTTTGAGGAAAGTGGATTTCTAAACCCTTGTTAAGTGTATGGAATTCATGTATTTCCTTGTAATATGTGTTTAGGGTAATGAGGCTTGGTGATGGGTTGACTTGTCCACATTGATTAATTCTAATGATGAAAAAGGGATAATAAAAGGCAATGTGATCAATTGTTTGTGTCATGTGTTGAGAATTGTTTGAAAGGCTTGTTGAATCATTGTTGATGTTGTATCCTGATTGTCTTGTTGTGAATTGTGCAATGTTATGAAAATGGTCATCTCCTCGCGTGAACATGTCATTTGCATTGTTCTGAGACATGGTTGTGACAAGTGTTATGTGCATTGAGAAAGAATAAGAAAATAAAGAGGATGTACCATTTCGAGGGACGTATCGCGCGCCGCGATGG
>NW_006239320.1:426042-473436 GCF_000226075.1 Solanum tuberosum | reverse complement strand
GTAAGGAGTACTTGTATTCTATCTCCTTAGCTCGTGTTTAGAGGTTTACTTGCTGAGTACCGTGTGGTTTGGTACTCACCCCCTTGCTTCTACAAATTTTTGTAGGTTACGAGCTTGGATTTTTGTGGTACTTGTTATTTTTTTCTTTTTCGAGGCTTCTGCTCGCTTTGTGAGGTAGTTGTTTGTCTTCTTAGCGATCCTTCTTACTCATGTTTATGATCTTGTTCTACTCTAGAAACAATGTCATATGAGACTTGTATTTTTCTTTTGATTCAATTATAATACTTTAGAGGCTTGTACACGTGACAATCAGATTTTAGGGGTATATTTGAGTTTATTATAAAAATTTCTGCATTTTATTGTAATGGTTGAGTTTTAGGCTGACTTGTCTTGGTGGGTTAAGACGAGTGCCATCACGTCCATTTTTGGGTCGTGACAAGTATGATCAAATTTCACAATGAAATATGGTCAAACACTATTCAGATAACTGCTACTAAATTTCAAGTTATGTCAAAAAATAAAACAAGTAATATCAAATTTCAAAATGAAATATATGGTCAAACACCAACAAGATCACTACTATTAATTTCCAAGTTAAGTAAAAGAATTAAACAAATACGATCAAATTTCACAATGAAATATGGTCAAACACCAACAAGATCACTAATATTAATTTCCAAGTTAAGTAAAAGAATTAAACAAATACGATCAAATTTCACAATGAAATATGGTCAAACGCCACCAAGATATGTTACTATCAAATTTCTAGTTAAGTCAAAGAATAAACAAGTACCATGAAATTTCATAACGAAATATGATTAAACGCCACCAAGATTACTATAATCAAATTCCAAGTTAAGTCAAAAAAATTTAAAAATACTACTATCAAATTTCATAATGAAATATGATCAAACACTACCAAGATTACTATTAAAATATAAAACAAATATTATCAAATTTCATAATAAAATATAATCGAACACCACCAAAATTACTACTTACTATAGAATTCCAAATTAAGTCAAAGAATAGAACAAGTAGATGTTAAGCAAACAGTCAAAATAATAAAGTGATATCTTAATGAAAAGTGTGTGAGACCTACCTCAAAATTTAAACCAACTACCCCTCCTTAAATAATATCACGCGAAATCTATCAACATATCGCGATAAAACAATTTGAATTCTCACTTACTGATAAGCTGACCGTTACAAGCAATTTTTCATTTCTCAATTTTTTAAACTTTTTTTTGCAAAAATAAAACACTCAAGAAAATAGATAAAATAATATATCCTACTCTCACTCAGCGCGTGATGCTAAAATTTTGAAATCCAGCGCATTAATTCAATTAACTAATACTAGTATATGGTTTTCTTTTCTTCACATAAATTTCCATTATATTTTTGTAATTTATAAAGTTTTTATTTGACATTTTTATTTAGTACATTAATGATACCTTCTTCCCCTTTTCTTAAGTAAATTATTAAAGATCACATACTTATCTTATTTATTTTTAGGTCTATTGGCTAGACCAATTCATATTAGGATGATCTATTAACCCGTGTATGAAATTAATATTTCTATCATGCAGGATCTATGTATTGTTAAATATATATAAAATTAAATTAACTTTGTTGCTTGAATAATCTTCGTATTTTTTTTTAACAATAGTAACGAGCTTATCGATGATTATAGGTGACTCCGTATTATATAATGATTAAATAGCTCAAGTAATTAATCCAAGATTTAAAATATTCAATTTTGATGGTTAAATTCGTAAACGAATATCAAACCCATATTATATAATGTCACTATGATACAAATTCTTCACCATCATATGGAACGTTTGCTTTGCATTATCTCTTATCGAATAAATAATGAATAATTTAAGTCTTTTCTCGAACACTTTGCTTTGATAACAAGATTTACTTTCTCAATCAAATACGACTTTACTATGTTTTTTTGTTGGTAAAGTTATTGAGTTTCTCTTTAGAATTTCGTCACCTCTATTGACATTGGCTCTTGTAGTTATTTCTTGTGTCATGATAGGCGATCTGTTTTCATGTTAAAATTCGAACAAGCAATTGCAATTAAAAACATCACTTTACTGATAATTTTTTGCTCTTATAAATACATAATATTTCACGAACCACTTCGTATCGATATATACAATCCATGTTATGTCAAACATGTCCATAAAATTTGGATTGTGTGACATGCTATTATCATCCAGCAAAATCACAATGAAAATTTATTATGTTCTTCTTTTACATCAGATTTTATACTCTTTTTGGTTATTTTTACTTGTCTACTATACTATTTTGAATGTCCAGTAATATTTGTTCAGTTTATATAACAATGAATGATTTATCATTTTGTTTTTATTTCACCCCTTGCATAAATATCATTCATTTTTTAATATTTCGACGACTTATATTTAATAATGGTTACTCCCATCATTAACTGCTTCGTTATTCTCATGTCAAATCAATAGTGAACAACTATTATTGAATCCAAAAAATAGGATTTGAATACCTTTTTTATATTTCATGATGAAAAACGCTTAATAAAGATAATTTTTTTCATATTCATTGCACAAGCCAAATATCGAAAAATAATCTATTCCATATATTATATATTTGATCTAACTTAATCGTCCCCTTCTTACAATCATAATTTTTTAACTTCCAAAGTCAAGTCTAAGAAGTACATTCACAATAATTTGAAATTTCCAAATGCATTAAATTTTTTTGGTACAAATCGATAACTTTTAGCTCTATTTGACTTGTCATAGTTGTTTTAAAATTTTATTTTGAATATTGAAGGGTTGCTTCGGTAAATGCTATGACAAGTTGGAGCTCTATTAACTATTTCCGTTTATTGAGCTCTTTTAGTCATTGTAATTATCTGTAGTCATACAAATTATGATTATTTAAGGTTTGCTTTGGTAATTAAGTGTTAAGTTACCAGATCTCAATATGTAAAATTTTAATTAATGATAATTTAATTTAATTTTCTTTTTAGGAGTTTTAGTACTATATATATTGAATGACCGTTGGGCGCGTGGATGAGTCAAACTATTTCAACTTTAGCATTAGTAGGTAAAAATGCTTGTCTTATTTATCATTTTTTTCTCTATAAATAAAAAAGAAAAAAATCAAAGTGGATCCAAGAAAAGAAGACCGTTCATCGATATTGCTGCATTATTTACACATTTCAAAGTTTCAACAAAGAAATACCTTCTTTACAAAAACACAGTATTATCTTCACTCTACCCGTACCCCTACCCCTTTGCCCTTTACCCTTTTCTTACAGGCACATAGATAGGGACCTCATTTTGGCTCTTATTATTCCCTCTTCTCTTTTGCAATTTGTATAGCAGAGAGTTCAAAGTTTGTGCTAGATGCAACAATGGTTGCTGGTAAAGTAAAAATGGCTATGGGTTTACAGAAATCACCTGCTAATCCAAAGCCATCGAAGCAAGATTCATCTCCTAAGCCTCCTTCTCCTTCACCAAGCTGCCCGAAACAGCAAACTTCCAAAGGTGCTGTGTTTTCTCGTTCTTTCGGGGTTTATTTTCCTCGTTCCTCTGCTCAAGTTCAGCCTCGTCCACCGGATGTTACGGAGCTCCTACGTATAGTTGAAGAGTTGCGTGAAAGAGAGTCACGTTTGAAAACAGAGCTGCTTGAGAAGAAACTGCTGAAAGAGTCAGTTGCTATACTTCCGTTGTTGGAGAGTGAGATCACTCAAAAAGATGCGGAAATCGGACGAAAAGGTCGGATGATTGAATGCTTGGAAGTGGAAAACGAGAGGCTTAGAGAAGAAGTAGAGATGTTACACATTGAGCTATCGAAGCAAAATGGGAGGTATGATGAGAGGTTAAAAGCTATGGAAGCTGAAATTTCTGAGCTGAAGAAAGCTAATGAAGAGTTATCTGCTCATAGATTTGTAGATGTGACAAGTAGTGCTCATAACAAAGCTAATCTCACCAAGTATTTGAGGAAATGCGTGACTCAACCTAGCATTACTGTAACTTCAAAACCAGAGTGTGAGGTGAAAGAGGAAATTGTTAGTGCATTGGAAATGTGTGAAAGGCCTAGGCATTCTCGGTCTAATTCAGATGAGCTAGCTGAAATATCCGTTGGGATTATGAGTTTAAGATCACGAGTTCCCCGAGTACCTAAACCACCACCGCGGCCATCGTCTGCACTATTGCCATCATCCTCATCATCCTCGTCTTTATCATCTTCTTCATCTTCTCCTTCGCATAGTTCCTTATCAGATTCAGCTGAACGTGCATTAGCTGAAATTTCTAACATTCCACTTCCACCTCCCCCACCTCCGCTACCAGCACCAGCGCCGCCCAAAATGGCAGCAGTTCCTCCTCCACCGCCGCCGCCACCACCACCAGTACCTTCAGCTGCGTCCAAAACAGGCCCACCGCCACCTCCTCCGCCACCTCCAAAAGGTTTAAAGCCTTTGCCAGCAAAAGTCAGGCGGATACCTGAAGTAGTGGAGTTTTATCACTCTCTTATGCGGAGAGACTGCCGGAGGGATTCCGGTGCCGGAGTTGCCTCGGCTGCCGATGCTCCATCGTCGGCGAAGGATATGATCGGAGAAATTGAGAACCGGTCTGTGCATTTACTAGCTGTAAGTCTTTTCTACCATTGCTATTTTTATTAAAATTACTGTTTTACCATTTACCTTGTGCATTCTTGTCTGTGAAAATGACTAGTTGTGTGATGTCTATTTTTGGTACCCAAATTGCACTTTTCTTGGAATTTTGCTAAAGTATTCCACAAGATAAGACAGTCTCCAGATTCGAATCAATATAGGTAGAGGGGTAAAGTGCAATTGTGAATCACGAGAGGTGTAATTCCATCTGCTCAGTCTGGGCAATTTAGTCAATTTGATGCTGAATATAATGACTAATCGCTATCACAATCATTATGGATTTCATGCGTTTTAAGTGAAATTTTGTTTCAGATCTGATATTAGTAGTCGAACAAAAATAGAATTTTGATAATTGTATACAAAAATCTACAAATCTTTTATCGGTTAGCAATAAACACTAAACAATTGAAGGTCTTAATCAAAAGTTTATTTCTTAATTGGACTAAAATTTTGGAACTGAGAAAACAAAAGGGCATTTTAATGCGGGGTTTACCTAAAGATGGTTGAGCAATAAACACTAAACAATTGAAGGTCTTAATCAAAAGTTTATTTCTTAATTGGACTAAAATTTTGGAACTGAGAAAACAGAAGGGCATTTTAATGCGGTTTACCTAAAGATGGTTGAACTTTAACGTTTCATTCAGTGTTAGTTGTTTTATTTAATTTTTGATTCTCCCTGTTTTGCTTCCTTAATTGCAGATTAAAACAGATGTTGAGACACAAGGAGATTTTATTAGGTTTTTGATCAAAGAAGTAGAACATGCTGCATTCACAGACATTGTGGATGTTGTGCCTTTTGTTAAATGGCTCGATGACGAGCTCTCCTACTTGGTAAACTTCTTCTTCAGTTATTATTTTAAGTTCGTTTCATTATCTAACATGTGAAATTGTATATGTTTGGTCAATCAATTTGATGACTTGAAGTTTTTTCAGGTTGATGAAAGGGCTGTTCTGAAACACTTTGAATGGCCTGAACAAAAG
Source organism: Solanum tuberosum (assembly GCF_000226075.1). Lineage (NCBI taxonomy): Eukaryota > Viridiplantae > Streptophyta > Magnoliopsida > Solanales > Solanaceae > Solanum > Solanum tuberosum. The sequence goes on along the minus strand of NW_006239320.1, from coordinate 467,783 downwards.
GCTGATGCATTGAGAGAAGCTGCATTTGGATATTGTGATCTAAAGAAACTTGAATCTGAGGCATCATCCTTTCGTGATAATCCTAGACAACCATGTGGCACAGCTCTTAAGAAAATGCAGGCCTTATTTGAGAAGTACGAATTTGCTCTATTATCGTTATTATTATTATTATTAAAGCTCTAAAATAATTAATGAGAACTTGCATTTGTTAAGGAAATATGTTTATTAAGTAGTGATTGATCTCTGTTCTTATGTCAATTACACAGATTAGAGCATGGAATTTACAATCTGTCAAGAATGAGAGAATCAGCTACAAAAAGATATAAGGTCTTTCAAATCCCAATTGAGTGGATGCTGGATACTGGTTTTGTTACTCAGGTAATTAATAATTCTCTTGTCTCCTTTATGATCTCTTCTATAGTAGAGTAGCTGTTTGATGTATTTTTCCTATTGATGTTCCACATAGGGGAATGTCTTCCAATATGTTAACTTTCACCAATGACCTCAATTCGTGCCGTCTTTACTGGTAGCACCTCTTTTGATGCCTATACATTTTTTACTGTATTAAAAAGAAATACTAGGACAGTTCCCAACACGCCCTAGGAAATGATGCATAGAGCACTACTAAAGCTAGTCCTATCTAAATTTCTTCATACTTTCCTCTGCTCTGCAAAGCTGTGTTAACACAATGTGTGGTTTCTACTTCTCGTGGTATAATTCCGTACTTCGTGCTGAAAATCAATTACTGTATCAGATATCTTGCTATTTCTTTATCATAGGGTTATGACTAGAGGAAAAACAATATAATTGAAGATGGTTCTTGGTCTGTACCGCGGATGTTTCCGTTGATTAATGTATAGACAAAGGAAATAGCATGGGATAAAATATACTCTGTATTATTCTATTAGAGTGTGTTACTAGATGACAGAATTTTTGGGGAAGTTCTGCATTATTAATATGCCCATGCCTGCATGAGCACATGTCAAGTCTCTGTTCTCCAAAACATATTTGCTTGTCTGCATCCCTTTTTATGCCAGTGTTTGGTGGTAGTAAGTAGAAAAAAGGAATCAGATTCTTAATGTTGACCTTTTATAGATCCCTATGATTTTTATAATGTCACACTAAGATAGAAATCTCCCTATGATTTTTTAATCTATATCTTCATAAGGCAAATTAAAATATGCCTCCAGCAGGAAGAAGTTTCATAATTGGCAAAAACTTGCTTAAAATTTTTCCACAATATACATTACCCCTTCGTGTGGCGGGTAATCCGCTAAGCTGAGTTGGGTGGGGACCCAATGAAAAAATTAATTTTCCTTCTGAGATTTTAGGTCAATTATTGGGCATATCAATTTATGTTTCTGCATAGTGATATGGGCATCTATGAAATCTAGTCTGTTGGTCTTTTTCTTGCAAGATAATATAATTAAGAGCAGGCAGCCAGAGTTCACAGACATTCTGCTTGCCTGCACAATTACTAGTGTTTCACTGTTATGTGGGGCAAATCTTTGTAAATCGTGTGGTCTCAAATTTTGTACTATGCTGCTGTTTTGATTGAGAAATATTAACACAAAGAAAGAGACCTGGTAATAACGTGATGTGGTTGTGTTGTTTTATTTTTGCATTATTGCAGATCAAGCTGGCATCAGTAAAATTAGCCATGAAGTACATGAAGAGGGTATCTGCAGAGTTAGAAATGGTTGGTGGTGGTCCTGAAGAAGAAGAACTTATAATTCAAGGCGTTAGGTTCGCCTTTCGAGTACATCAGGTAAATAATAGTAACAACATGCAAGAGTAGTTGTTTGATCACATGCTCTTTTGTACAAGTAATAATTAAATGTGTTTTTTTTTTTTTTTTTGTACAGTTTGCGGGTGGTTTCGACGTGGAGACAATGAGGGGATTCCAAGAGCTGAGAGACAAAGCAAGATCATGCCATATACAATGTCAAAATCAGCAACACAAATATGTTTGCAAATCTACACCTTGCTAATTCAATATCTGTAGCAAACTCAGCTTCAGAATGCTGTTATTTTTGTTGTATAAAAAATGACATCACCAATGTGAATGTGAATATGCTTAAACATTTATTAATTTATTCATAATTCGTGTGAAAATGGACCTCTCTATCAGTTCAATAACTTGTCCTTATGTGTATTAACCTGTTAACAGTGTTTTAATCATTTAATATTCCTCGGTACCATACATAGAAGCCTTGCTTCGATTATATGACTTAAAAAAAGGTTCAGACGAAGATGTGTATAAATATGAGCTTGCATTCTTATCAGTACATTTTCATTTTGCACAAGTAAAATTGGCTTATGTTATCTTTGATCCCTCAACATATAGTATAACTTGTAGGAGCTATCGAATGATTATGAGGAGAGCACTTAGACAATTCACTTGCACCATTTCAAATTCAAGTTTCTAATTTATAATCTACTTTTTTTTTCTTTTCCCATTTTGGTAAATTAAAGCTAGAAGATACATTTTCTTTGTGCTTTCTTCTTGAAAGGGGAGAAAGGAGAGCAAGATAAAGAAAGTTGTGTCTTTTATTTCTTTGCAAACTTGAAACAACTGTAGATTTTTACAACTTTTTTTTTCATTTAATTTTTGGGTAGGTAAGGCAGGGGAGTGAAAACGTCTCGAAAGAATCAAATTATTTTAAGAGTTTTCTTTTCATTAATGCCCAATATTTGAAATCACAAACATTGCAATTTTTATTTTATCTTTTTCCAAATTTTAAAATAAAAAAGCATGGGAAAATTGCATAGGTATGTTTCTGCTCTCATTCCAAATTTATAAGAAAAAGAGCTGGGTACTTTTACTTTCTGGGTTCACTTCTTTAACAAATAAGTGCTGTCCGTTGTACTAATTAAAGTGAAAATTATACTCAATAAAAATTTGTAACTGTACGTAAGTAGTAGCATGGTCAGAAGATAACATTCGTGGAATTAAAACTTATTCTTGTTGGTTACTAGTCTTGCTTAGGAATTTGTAATCAAGATTAAATTTATAATCTTGAGATTGTTGTAGAAAACATAAACTTCAAATCATGAATCCGTCTATGGTCAAAGGATTTTACCTTTCCTGTTACACTTACATCAGTTGGAGAAAACATATCATGGCATTATAGGGAAATGGTAAATTGGAAGATTAAGACCTGTTTGGATGGACTTATAAAAAGTAACTTATAAGTAAATAAGTAGATGGTACTCTTCTTTTAAACTTATTTTAAAACTTTTTTGGCCTAAAAATAGGTGCTTTAAAACACTTATAGTAACACCTCCAAATTTAAAAAAACTACTTAAAAGTCAAAATGACCTAAAAATAAGTTAATCCAAACGAATAGTAAGTTGTTCAATTTAATTTGAAAATAGTTTTCTCATCTCTTTTATTCTTCTTTCCTCTTGAATTCCTTTAATTTGTTGTACTTGGAGTTGTTGAAGATGCTTGTTACAACAGCTAACCTAGATGTCTAATGGTGCATGTTAGTGGGAGTTGTACTTTCCATTCATAACAGCTGGAGTTGTACAATTACTCTGTTAGATACCGTTTGGATTATAAAATATTAGAGTACATACCCATAGCATTATTTAATCTAAATCAGGAAGCCTAGATTGAATATATATTGACCAATAAATGTGAAATATTACTATAGACAGACCAAAAGATTACACCTAACAACCACATCCGCCTTCTAGAAAGAGTAATACTCATGATTAAGTAGGCCTCAAGCAAAAACCAAACTAATTACACAAACGTTGAATCAAAAAATGACATTTAACAACTTTCCCTGTATATATTATTGCAATTCTTTCCTAATTTGTAACACTATAAAGCTACTATTTACAACTTCATTTCTGAAAATTTTCCAGTTTGTTGCACGCCATATGTGGTAAATATGCCCTCCATATTGCAGCAACATTTCAGCTAGGTTAGTTACTGGTTACAAATTAGTACATATATATAAAAGAGAGGAAGCATGGCTCAACTGTTTTGTTCATGTTCATGCAGGATCTATGCCTGGTTTTTCATTCTAGTAGATTAATATGGAAGTTCCTTAGCCTCCTCTTTAACAATCGTAACAGTGAAATCAGTCTTTCCTAAGATATTTGTTCCTTTTGCTTTCTAACTGAAAAGCTTTTTTTTGGGACTAGTCAATAGGATATGGAGAAACTATTGTACAAATAATTTGCTTGCTCTATCACTGGTTGCAGTTGACAACTTTGAGATGTCTACCAACTTACATATCTTGTTTTTGGTTGCTTATCATGTTTTTGATAGTGGAAGAATCATGAATATTAAGGTTGTAAATGGTGGGTTATATGCTCCCACGGCGTACAAGTTGAAGAAATGGAAGATAAATTGATGATCTCCATATCTAAATGCTGCTATTTATGTTGGTAACCTATCTTTCTTCTCCTACTGTCTCAAAGTAAGTTCCTTCTTCTTTTTTTACTTCATCTGCAGATGAGATGAAAGTCAATGGAGTTCATTACTTTTACTTGTGATTTCCATAATATGTACTTGTTTCTTGTTTACACACTCGAGTACACAATGTTAACATTTGGTGGAGCAATGCAACTTCATCAAAATGTTGCAAATCTTAGTTGTGAATCATAAAACTGACTTACACATGAAATTCTATATCTGGATAAGAAACTTTTACATTTACTAGGACTCAATCCAGAGATTACTTGTTATTGCTTAACAAAATGAAAGCTGGAAACTTCAAGCTAGTAATTAGAAATTAACAGAACCTCTACTTATTACATCTAAAAGCTATTGTATCAAACTATGAGCAGTTAAAACTAATCTGAAGTCTTCATCCTCAGAGAAGAACTGCTGCTGCATAAACAAGCTGGCTCCAATTGTTAAGAAGTCCAGGAGTACTGCGCCAATGTTCACTTGATTGCTGGCTGTTTTGAGCTGAAGGTCTTCACATACGTCCACAAATGTACAGTTAATTTAACTTTTTTAAGTGGAAAGGAAGAAGATTAAAAGGAGAAAATTATATGAGGTTTTTCATCCTCACATAATTAGTGATGCATAAAGAAGCTGGTTCCATGTATCAGGTAGTCCAGGGAGACACCAGTGGCTGCAATCTACACCAGGGTGATCACCGCTGTACATTGATGGATGAGCATCTTTCCTTAACTGGGAGAGAAACGTGATATCGAGGAGATGAACTGGTGTCTTCATCCTACTTAGTACTTTGTTAACCACAATAGCTGATGCTGGTGTCCCTGCTGGATATGTCGATCCTGCTAATGGTATTTGCTCTGAGTTGCAATTCTTTGTTGATGCCCCCCATTCCTGACCCCTGATCATGATACAACAGAACATGAATTTTGAGCTTCTTAAGAAAATAATTATATTCAGTCAAAGTTAGTGGTTAGTTATACGCGCTGCTACTTTCTCTAGGTTACCAACTATATATGTTGCTCAAACTCGTCAAAAGAATTGTTGTGTGTATTGAATCGTCTAAAAGCTATGTGTTTGTTTTGGATCCGACACTTTTCAAGGGTCTAGGTTATACCATTACATACTTTTGAGTTAGTTGATCATGTGAGTTGTTTTTAAACTATCGGTATATAGAATGAGCATTTATTTAGCAAATGAAGAAGTGTAGCACTTACATATAATGAGTTGGAGAAATGCCCTGGAAGAAGACTTTGGTCTTAGAGGAGTCAACATTTCCATCAACCCATCTTGCCCAAGTAGTTAGACCTTTGTAAAATGCCATTAAACGGTCCATATCTTTCGATACTTTCATACCATCTTGCACATAATCCCATCTACAAAAAAATATGATTCAGTTACTATAGTTTTTTCCACACGTTGACAATACAATTAAAATAATAAAAGTGTACTCTTTCTAATAGTTTAAGCTTTTAAATGAAATAATCACATACTTTAACATAGTATTAGAGAATCAGACCCACACATGTTGAATACACAATTAAATATTAAAAGTGTGCTCAAAAAAGGGATCATACGGTTGAGAGTTGCCCTTGTGAGTCCACCAATGCCAAGAATTGAAAATTAACATATCCATTCCTTTCCAAGCATCACCTTGTTGAATGGCATCCAATTTCAATACCCTTCCAATCTTCTCTCTTACTATATCCACAAGGTAAGTTGTTCGATAAAGGAATAAAGTAACTCCATAATCCTGCAGGAAAAAAAGTGACAAAGTGTATCAAAAACTATAGCGGAACACCCTTATTTTTATTCTATAAATATGAGTAACAAGTTGGCAACAAAATTGTCAGAAGCTTTTATAGCAAAGATATGATTTTTGTTGTTAGGTTTGAGCCTCTTTTAGAAGATGTGGCTAAGACCAAAGGTGAATAACTTATGCTCTGACAACCAAAAAAAAGTTGCAATAAAACTAGCCTTCAAAGATTGGACCTACCAATGATTATGACAATGTTTTGGCCAAGTAACACCAATAGATAATTATTTTTGGGAAGTGCTAAATGGCCAAAAAATTTAGCCAGAAAATTTAAAAAATTATAATATTTTTTTAATTTTAAAATAAACTAATCTTTTTTCTATTTTTTAGTTAAAAGATATTAAAGTTAAAAAGGTAAAAATATTTTAAAGTAAAATAACATAGATAAATTATCATTCTGGCCAGAAAGATTTTTTCATTATTTTTTTTCTCTTGTACAATCATTTTTTGCTGCCCTAATGGTTTCTTGTAAATGCAACAACTACAACTAGATAATAAATATGAAGATTGAGTAGGTCGACATAGACAACTAGACCTCTTGAACATTTTGAAGGGTCGATAACAAAAGCAAATTCAGGATATGAAGTTTTTCAATTCTAGTTTTGATGATTGCTCGCTTGCCACCAACACATATACAAGATCTAAGCTAAAATTACGAGGAAAGATCAGATTGGTGAACATGGAAAAGGGCTAAGCATGCCTTTCACTAGTTCACGGGTATACTGCTATTAAAGACATGACAAATAAAATTCTTTTCCGTCTCCTTTCCAAGTTTTTTATTGGGAGCCTAAAAAGTCAACTTTTTTTTCTTTGTGGTCTTTGGCTACCACAATTCTCAATTTTTTTTTCCATATCTTATTTGTAGTATTATATTAATGATTGATGTCGCATTGTTTTTTTAATCTTTTCTATCCACTGTTCTACATCTTATTTGGATCTTGGTTGTCCCCTCCTTCAATATTTGTCAAACAAAAGATATAAAATTGGAGAAAACAATTTTTCTCCTTAACAACTCTATTGTCTGTAATATATGAATCTTGTACTAATTGCAGCCTCATAATGTAAAACAAAAAAAAAGAGAGAAACCAAGGTAGAGCATGTGAAAACACACACATATTTGTGTATGCATGTGTTTTTGCTTTGTGACAACGCTTAAATTATGGAGTATATTAAAACGTATACTGTTTTTTTATGTTCTCAATAGAATTTAATTTATTCTAGCAAGTTAATTTCCATTTTCATAAAGCTACAAATCAATATCAATACCGAGGTTATCATTCATACATGATTGCGAACAACTCAACATACGAAGGATCTATCAAAAACACCTCTTTATCCCATACAAAATAGATATAAGGTCTGAGTACACCTTATTCTTTCCAAAACTTACTTGTGAGATCTTATTGATATGTTATTTTGTTAATTATGAAAATTTTCATACTCAAAAAGGCTATTGCTTTTTGGTTTAACTATTTGATATTAATTTTATTTTTTATTTTTAAAACTTATAACTCGAGACTTCGTAATTAAGAATGAACCCATCAACTATTTACTGTCGCCGTATAGCTAGACTCTTTTTTCACCGATTTCATCATTTTCGCAACAACCAACATCATGATCCACTACAATTATAGTAATAACGTAACGTATATGTTGTTTTAACAGTTGAATTCAACATCATCAAATGATTACAAAAATCATTCTTTTGTCATAAAATACTTCAATTAAAGATTTTTCACACTCGATCAAAAACAGTTTAAAATACTATAGCAAAAGATTGTTATTCTTTTCCTTTTCCTTTCCCCCTTTTCCTTCTCTCGCTAGAGTTTCTACCTAAACAATTTTACTTATGAATTAACAGAAACTTTCTTTTCTCATTTTTCCATTCAATTCCCTTCTGAGAATTTACTCAAGTTCTTCAAATTCCCATCTCTTCAACCACAAAGTTAATATTCCCTCCGTCCCATTTTAACCGTCGTTTAATGTTATCCATTTTGATTTTGAATTGACGACACTTATTTTGAGATAATTGTTTTAAAACTAAAACTAGGAGAGAGCAAAACCTGAAAAGTGAAATCAAGAAAACCAAAAACACATAGTAACAGAAGAGAGCAAATTAAACCTGAAAAGTGACAGAAGAAAGTGTCTCCTGCCTAGAAATTGTAGTTTTGGCATTGGGCACCGACGCATGAAGCATACAGGCCAGGGAATTCCACATGTTCAAACTCAACGAGTCACCAATAAACATTATTTTTTTCCCTGACCATCTCTGCAAGAAATCCTTCCCATTAAACCTGTAAAATTAAAAATAAAAATCTATTAGTAAATCATTACACCATAACTAATTCAGATGAAAATTTATCGACTAGTTTTACACGGACGGTCAATCTATTACAACTCCCCAAGTAATACAAACAAGAGGAGTTGTACTCGACAATATTAAAACAGAGGAAAAACTTCTCTGTTTCTTCAAAATGTGTTGCGTAAGTCAACAACAACATAATCAGTGTAATCTCACAAGTAGGATCTGTGTCAGATGATACGCTCACAACCTTACCTTTTATGTTGTAAGTCTATATTGCAAAAATAAGAAAAAAAGATTGGAAGAAGGAGCATTAAAGAGTACCTGGGCATGTTACAAGAATCAGGTTTCCAAGCATATTTGAGGTATTGCTTATCAGGGCGACCATATTTGAGGCAATCAAATTCAGGGTCAATGAAAGGGCAAGTTGAGGAGTCATAAAGAGGAAAAGAAGGGTCAATTGCCCATCTACCTTGAAACAAGTTGCACTTGCTATTGCTTACAACCCCTTTGTTTTCCCAACTATGGCCACTCAAATTTTGTACTATAAGCTCTGCTCTGCCAGTATGTAAGAAGAGAGAAGTAATGCTACAAACTAAAAGCACTGATTTAATGACCAATTGGCTCCACAGAACCATCTTTGGCTTTTGGTGTGGAAATAATTGAGGGAACTACTAATGAGGAACTTGTCTTCAAGCTTAATACATTGTCTGCTATATATATATATAATACAAAACCACAACATACATCAAAATCAATTTTCTTTTTTTTCTTAGGGGGTGGGGGTGGAAGGTTCAAGGAGAAGTGGTATCTGGAGATTCCTTGTTAAAAGGATCACATGATGAACGAAAAAGAAATAGTGATGTCCACATTTCTGACGGTCTTAAAAACACTAATTTACTTGTCTAATTAAATTAGATACGCTCTAATCTGTCACATGACATATCAAATGGTCTCAAACTCTTGTAAGAGAACGGAGTTCTTCATAAAAAATCAAGAGAAGTGTTGAAAATACTCTAAACTTGGCAAGAATTTAGGAGTATATTTCTTTCATATTGCAAGATTGGAGTGCATTTAAGTTCAGTTAATCAAATAAAAAATATTTTTAAGATTAACCGTTCAAAAATAAAACTAATAATTTACATCAAATTTAAAAATATTTTCAATACTTTTACTTTTTAAAAAAAAATCAAAGTCTTCGGGTAGAAACAGTGGGGGCATTATGTTTTGGCTCTTTAGCAGTTATATTTATTTTTCTCTTGGTATATACGGAGTAATTCCGTCGGCACAATTAATTAACAGACTTGTTTATTTAATAGACTGGATATATGACATTAATAACTGCGGTGAATACTGGAGATCCCCTGCCTTTAAATTAAACCACATTTAGACATATAATTTATTTCTTTATTTTGTAATTATTGTTTACTTTATTTGAAAATCAATGTTTGACTATGAAAAATCAATATTCAAGCTTATTTAATTTTTTTATTTTTTTTATTATTAGTTGATCACAATCTTTTAATATATATATATTTTTTTACAAAAATCTAATGGTTTGATCCAAAAAGTACAACCCACCAGCACTAAAAAAAATAAAAATTAAAAAACCACCAAAAGAGAATTAAACTAAAATAGAAAAAAACAAAAACAAGAAAAGGAAAGTGGAATAACTGTTTGCAGCTCAACTTCCTCGATGGAGCATCTCATTTTTCTACCCAAAGGAAGCTGAAACTCGATTAAGCGTGAGTATTCTCCAACCTTGATACATCCTGGTATTCTGCCTCTTACATTTCGTTTAAAAGTCATCTCGATTTATCCATAATAAATGATTTCAATTCTTTTGCTTAACTTTCTACTCATAGATTCCAACCTCGTGTAGGCTATGTAGAGATAGTATTGTTGTTAATCCATCAATTTAATCTCAAATTAGTTGAAATTAGTTCTTTTAGATCTAAACTTTGAAAAACAAGTCATAATTTGTTTTGCTAATTTCATCTTCATAATTTAAAATAAATTCTCTCTTCTCTCTTTTGCGAAAAGTATAATTAAATACAACTTCATCTTCAATTTATATTCCTTAAATTATTAAATAAAATAAAAAAATATTAGAAATCTTGATCAAACGCCCCGCCTAAAATTTACAAATTAGAATTCTTGGAAAGTAGATTTTTTCCGAATAAAGAGAGCATTTTACTCTTTATAGTAAATATGTAAATTCTGATTAGTCGGATCGATATATCTAGAGTGTCTAATGCTTAAAGAAAGAAATGTGGTAATATCAACATCTTTTTATTTCTCGCTCGAGTCCAATATTTATATTTGAAGCCCGATTATATTCAGTTTTCGCAACAACAAAAATCCCACATTGAGGTAATATCAGTTTTTGATTGGTTTTACTTGCACGTAGTTTACAATTAGTAATAAAAACACCTAATTCAGCAGCATTTACTACAGAAGTTCGAACTCGTGGTACTGAATTGTCCTGTAGGAATAATAAATATTTGAATTAAATAAAGTTACTGCTAAAAGTTAGTTTACTTTTAAAAGATAAAACCATGATTACATAAATTATTTATGAAAAAAATATAAGTCTTCTCATTTAAGATTACTTTATTTAATTATCAAAAAGCAAAATGGGGTAATCATTTTGGAATATTATGAGTTTAGTGTTGTTGGTATATTTAGAAGCAGAGATTCTAATTTAGTGGAATTGCTTAGTCCGATTATTCCCTCATCAAAAAAGGAAAAAATAGAAAAGCAAAAAGTTACTTTATTCTTTTATGCTCTATTGATAGTTTGAGACTGAAATATAGCAAATCCACGTTCTTAATTAATTAGATTCATTTAGTTTTGTTATTTTATTTTTTAATTTGGGGTGGCATTAAATGAATTTTAAAGATTTATTAATTTGGGGGCACAAGGGGGTTACTTCTAGCAAGTTTACAGCCTATTATAGGTTGCCTATTGGCTATTGCTATCAATATATTGTGTGGGGTGTTGGTTGTTTTGTAGGATAACTTCAATTATTTTCTGGATTAAATGCAACTATTTTATTTTTAAAGATAACGGCTGAAAAACAAAATATAATAATTTATTTTGTTACTTTTAGTATAGTGTATAGGCTCCGCAAAAAAATTTGTTGGGAGGGAAATTCTTAAATGAGTTAGTGTAATTCAGATTTAATTGGAATTTCAATTTTTGAACATTGAGTGAAAAATTAAAAAAAAAGTAGATATCCATCTGATCGTCTTTACTTGTGAGCGTAGTTCATCTTACAAAATCAAAAGTTAATCTATTACTTATTCACTTTGTAACTATTTTTTTTCTTATTATTAAATACTATTTATTTTTAATATTTAAATGATTCATAATTACGGAAGGTGATGCACTAAATTTATTTTCAATATTTAAATGATTCATAATAAAATTATTTTATGTATAAGGTTACATAAATTACCTAGCTAGAATTGTTATTTTCAAATTTATTCATCATAATTTGTTTTACTCTAAATATTTAATATTTGTATAATTAAATCTCAACAAGTTAAATAGAGCAATCAGGTTGAGGCCGTGTGTTGTATATAACAGTGATTAGGGGTGGAGTTAGAGTATGATTTTTTTTTATCAAATTCAATAGTTTTGATTTAAATCTTATATATATCTTCAAAAAGTTCACTGTATATGTTTAATTTATCAATTTGGAACTCAATTACTTTTTATATATAAAAAAATAAATTAGAATTAAAGTTCTTAATCAACTGAGCTATTAAGACCTCCAAACTTCATCTTTCAATATTTTATTACTCTTATAATTTATTTATAGAACGAAAAAGAAAACCTTAAGCGAAAAAAATACGGCAAGATGCATTAAATGAAATAAAAAACCCTAAAACAGAAAAAAAAAATTAATAGAAATTTCTAGTCAATGACTATCTTTTTGGTACCACCAATCAAAAATAGGTAACCAAAGTGGCAAACTTTTCTTGATCATTATGTATCTACTTCTACTATAACACTAGCATGTGTTACATTTATGTGGTCCTACCCCTATATTATATTGTGTTGATAATTACATTACAAGATAAGTATTTTGACCTATACTTCATCCAACATTTAAGATGATTAAAATAATTTAATAGTAAACACTTTAGATGAAGCTTCTCTTTCAAACTGCAATGTGATGTGATTCAACCTTAATTAAGTTAAAATTATAAGTAGGTACGATTTACTATAAGTAAACTAAATATATTTAATTTTCCATATAAGTTAAAGTAGAAATTAAGTTGTTATCAATATTACAATTGATGTAAATATTGAAACGGCTTGGCGTAACTAATTAGCTATGAGTTCATCTAAACCCAATAATGTCAACACCAACAACTTTTTAGGAGTCAGATAGGGTTGGAACCCTATACAAGGGGCTGCTTGTTGCTCGCCCCTATCTCTAAAGTGTATGCACTTCACTTGTTACCACTAATTAAACAATGAAGCCAGGAGCGGAAGGAGGGACTTGAACCCTCAACCTCAGCCTTGGCAAGGCCTATGCTCATCGTAGGCCTCATAGTACCCACATAGTGGAGCTTTTCGGGCCGAAAATCTGTTCGACTTCAGAATCGATATATATATATAAAGGTTACCTTTAATATTTGATGAGATTCTTATCCCAAAAAAGAGCTTGTTATTGGAGTGACTGACTCATCAATCCTCTAGAAAAGGACCATATGCTTCAGTGATTCCTAAAAGAAAAATGTTAACTTTAGGATAGTTGACGAAGCATCTTTGTTGGCGATTGTTGAAAGTGGCCAACGAATAATGTATATCTTATAATCCATGAAAATTTATCCTCAATTATTAAAATGAGAAAAGAATGCCATGTAATTTAACATTTCGTAACACATTAACCAACTATGACACTTGAGGGGAAGAAAATTAATTATTGGATTAAGATGGCAATTGATAATAAAGCAAACGAGTATTTGGTATCTTCTTTTGTTTTACAATTAATACATGTTTGTGTCCTAGTGGGCTTGTACTTACACGTGCAACCATTTGTTAATGAACTTTTGGCTAACAATTTCACCAAGTACATATTGATAATAAAATGCAATATTGACAACCATAAAAAATATCGTTGACAAGTTTTTGTTTTTAAGCATAGAAAATTAGTTTATAGCTAAACCAAGGTCTCTCTTAAAGTCCAATTATTGTATTACTATTAGTTATCAAGATTAAAAAAAAATTAGAACACATGTAGTCAAATGCTAACGTAAGATCGAGTAATAAGTACTAATACAATAGTGGATAATAGAAGATGAAGAACAATAACATATCTATGGTAATTTTACAAGTAAAGCTCAAAGTGGATGAAATATAGGTAGATTTTTGTTGTGAACCAAGCTACCTCTATAAGGGTCTATGAGTTAAAAGTGGTGAATGAGATTGGACCTAGTAAAATATTGGAATATTATTTGGAATTCAGGCCCAATTCGCAATTGGTTAAAAGGAGGAAGAGTAAATTTAACGTTTAACAAACATAAAAATCATATTTGTATGCTATAACTATAGTTTGTTTAATTGCGTTCGATAACAAATTTTATCTTTGCTATGGAGCATCAGATTTGTATAAATCGCATGCAGGCTTTCGTTTGTATAAAAGCGCAGCGATTGTATATGTATATCGGTTAGATAATTGTATATATGTAACTACTATGTATATGTATCAATGATTGTGTTTGTATATCTGCATAAAATTTGAATTTGTATACAATTGAATCGAAATAAAACATTTGTATATCAAATCTCTCTCTCTCTCTCTCGCTTTATACAACACAAATTATACATTGTAATTTGTATAATTTGTGTTTGTATAAAGCGAGAAAGAGAGAAAGGCAAAAGATAACTGATAGGGGAAGATTTGTATTTGTATAATTATAAGTGTATAGGACAAAAATATATGTATTTGTATTTGTATATACAGTTTTCTCTCGCATTATACAAACACAAATTATACATTTGTGTTTGTATAAAAGTGAGAGAGGTGAGGGAGAGTGGCGAGCTAGATCAGGGAGAGTGGCGAGCGAGATTTCTGGGGAGAGAGGCGAATGACAAGTGTTTGCTACGGATTAGAATTAAATGAAACTATGGTTATAACATTTAATTTGAATTAATAGTTTGTTATTTTATATAATTTTCCCAAGGAAAATGAGTTGGAAAGACCGGTTTATGCATATTGAAGAAAAATATTTGTCCTCTTCTTCTTCTTGAGTTTAAGTTTCTCATCCCCATTCTTATCTCTATCGTTAGTTTCTTGTTATTTGTATATTTCCATTATAATTCAATAGTTTGATTATTACAATTATGATTCTAAAATTGAAATTGCATTTTAGTTCTCTTATCAACATCGTAAGAAATTCAGATTTGTATATCTTTATTACTGGTGTAATAATAGAAGAGCATGAATGCATGATGATGTAACAAGTATGGGCCTCATTATTTCCCAAAATTATTGTTTTTTTTTCTGAAAAAGGGAAAAAGCTATGAGAGTACACTTCCATTTAACGCATGCATATTGCCCAATCCTATTGTGAAAAATGGCATTATGCTTGATGAAAAAAAAACAATTTCAATGGTTATAGTTGGAGCACTCTGCACTTTCTCTTTTAATCTTTAGACAAGTTGTTAGAGGGTGGGCCAATTACAACAACGATTGCTTCTACGAGAGTGAAGTGTATCCTTAGATATAAAAAAAAATCTCCTATATTAGTATAAAAATTACATTTCGTGTTCAATTTGGGTACGTATTTTAAATTTTCTCAATTCTTTCAATTAAATGTGAGGAAGTATTAAATTTAGTCATAATTTTTTTTTTGGAGCAATTACGATGGTTTTCGAATCTTTAATTTGAAAATTAGGAAATTGACAATTCACGTTGTAGAGATTTGAGACAATATATATATAGGAACATATATAAAATAAATATGTGGTAGGAATCATTGCAGAACAAAGCATGAAGATAAAAGGATAAGGTAGGAGGAGTTGGTCACGTAATTATCTAACTAAGACTAGTTTGGAGGAATTGTTGATCACATCATCATCTTAATTATTAGTTTGAAGGAATGAGACAAAATCAACATTATTAGTGACTCAGTGTTGATAGTTCACAAAATTATCCGACAATTATGAATACTTTGCATGATCAACAATTTTTTATTGAAACAAGGTGCTCGACTACTCGCATGTCAAATGGTAAGCACCCCTTATTCTCAATTTTATTATTGTAAGTTTTCCTTATGTCAGTTATTTTTTAGCTACAAAAAAACTCCCAATCAAATAAAAAGATGAAAATTATTGAAAATTAAAGACTTTAACCTAACTTTGGGATCTCTAAAATGGACGGTATGCTTTTTGGTTAGCTAGTTTGCTTTTTTACTTAATCTTATGTAATGTAAAGAGACATTGTAGGTGGCCGTGGAATGAAATTGGTTCTTGCAATCTTTATCATAATTTTCATTTTTATCCGTTTCTAAACTCTATTTTATTTTAAAATATTTTTAAAAAAAAAACTATGGAACTGAATCCCCCTTACGTGGAGGTTTACACCTCGCAAATCTGTTTTAAAATCATAGTTCAAACAAGTAAGGCAATTTTTGTATTATTTTTTTGTATATCACAAATTACAGTTGAATATAAAATACACAAAAATGAATAAATAAATTTTCAGGCTAAGACTTGAATATCTCATTCTCTTTAAGGATTATAGAGTATAACTCTTAACTTATTTCCTCTAATTAAATACAACAATTCAATTATGTCGTATAACTCAAATAACTCTAGAATAATTGAAGCATCCAAAATTTCACCAAAAGAACAGCTTCCTTCCATAAATTAAATAACAAAATAATGGAATCATAGTATTGTAGATCATGAGTTGATGGTGGATAATTAGTGAATGATTATGCTATTAGTAAATATATGAATTACACAACGAATAATTGACTATTTTCATGTGAATTTATACCACTACAGTAACACACTTCAGTATTATTATAATTTACTATACTCCAACAATTTCTTACTACTAGGCGGAGCTAGGTGGGGGTTCATGATTCGGACAAACCCAGTAGCTTTTCCGTACTCTATATTTTTACCAGAAATATAAGTAATAACTTGTGAACCCCTAACAAAATTAATTGCTAACTCAATGTTAAGGAGAAGGAAGGAAATTTAGAACCCAAACTCCTAATACTGACTCCGCCTCTACATAGGAGTGTAACTTTTAGAAGGTCAACTTGATTGTGAAAGTCAAGTAACTCAAAATGGACTTAGGTATATATATAGGTGGGCTACATGAAGAGAGTGGGGTTTGAGGTTGAAGTGGAGTTGGAGGCCTACTTTAGTGGCTGTATTGCCCATATTGAAAGTTGCTCCTCCCAATTTGCACTATAAGACGTGTACCTTTCTTATCTTACACGCGAATTCAATTTGATTCAACACATATATGATTGCAACACTCAAATTAATGCAATCATAAAACATTATGAATTCGGTCGAACTTGTATTTTAATTTTTACTTCTGCCCCTAATTGATTCTGTAATTCTTTCGTCTAAAAATTTGAATAGTTAAAAATAACGTGTTTAAAATTTTTAATTATGTTTTCAATCAAAGAATCATTTATCAACCATCTTTCTCCTTGCCCAATTTGCAAGGATAAGTGAAATTTACACTTTGAATAATGGCCATCCGTTTCTTCTGATCTTTCGCTTTGAGGTCACGTTTATTTGACTAATAATCTTCTAATGAGATTATGACTAATTTGGCTTCTAATTTGTTTTGTCATTATACGTTTGGAACTATTTGTGCATGAATGCAATGTGTCACGTTAATATAAATCGGTATTATTGCTGTTGTTGTCGTTATTTTTTTTATCTGGAATGTAGCTTAATGTACACTAAAGTGGTTATACTTACTGGCCGTTAGCTTTGGTCCGAATTGAATACTAATTACTCTATTCAATACTTGTCATGTTTCACACCTTTTGCAGTCAATTTTAATTAGTATTTTTAGTAAACCTTTTATATTGATATTAGAAATAATAGTAACTTATAATATTTTTTGTATAGTTTTTAAATATTTAAATTGTAATTTTAAAGTATTAAATAAGACTAATCTTAATTAAGCTCTGAAGAGTAGTCATCGACTCTTGAGTAGCAAAATAAAATAGCTAATATGAGACACATCATAGAGTATTTAGTATTCCTTCTGTTTCATTTTACTTGACTCCTATACTAAAAATAGATGTTTAATTTTACTTGTCTATTTTAACAAATTAAGAGAGTTTTATAAAAAAAAATCTCACCCTACCCTTAATTATAATAACTATATACATAAAATTAGTTTAGTAAAATACAACTCTAATACTAAATTTATTTAAAAGTGTGTCAGGTCAACGTGTATCAAGTAATACAAAACTGAGGAAGTTGTAGTTTTTTTGTTTTAAAATGTTAAAATTGATAAATTATGAAGAAAACATATTGATGTAGGGCATCAACTTAATTAACCTTATAAAACGTAAAGACAGAGGGAAAAAAATATCCTCGTAAAATCTGTGTGTTATAAGCTTTAAGAAAAAATTTTGATTGAGAATGTTGTTGTTAATTAAACCTAATGTTATACAATATTTTAGGGTGCCTGGATTGTATAGTTAGATTTTTTACCCTTAAATTTATCAACTGAAGGATCTAGGTTAAGTTGGTGTTTTATTTCATTAGCCTTTTGTAAAATCTATTATAACGTTTTTCTTTGAAATCAATTACACAATTAAGCAGTCGTTTTATAGTAATCTCATTATTCAGATACTCATTCATATTCCATAAACCTTTAGTGTTTTGAAAAATTAGAAGTAGAGTTAACACCTCTGACCTATCCAAATCCTAGGTCAAGAGAAGCCATAATTGACTCAAATTTGAACTAATGAAGTTGGGACCATAATTCAGTTTTTGCAGCTGTCACTTTTGGCCTAATTAACGTACGTAACCTTTTACATGAACAAGTAGCTAAAATAGTACATACATATGCTTCAACAGATTTAGTCTCTATCCCTCTCATTTTCTTCCAGCCATCTCTCAATGAAGATGCATGTTATGAGTGAATTTTGGTTCTAATTTTTGGAGAAAGACGTTTCGGAAACTTTTTTTTTCCAAAAGATATTTTAAAACCAAACTCAAAGAAAGAAGAACTACAATTTTATTTTATTTTTGGCAGAAAATCCTAAAGTAAAGGCCATTTAACTATTTAAAATTTGTTTTTCATATTCTTAAAATTGAAATATTTTGTTTTTGGATAAAATGGATTTCTCTCTCTTGACGTATGTTGATTTATTTAAATAATAAATGAAGTAATTCTTATTTTGCAAAAAATCTTGTTGATTTTTTTTTCTTTTCAAAAAGACACTATTCAATATGGAATCTTTTCCTTAGGCATCATAAGCAAAGTTTTAGGTAAAACTACCTTATTATACATATATTCATTCCATATATATATATATATCTAATTCTATCTATACTTTCAAATAATTATGTATCTTAACACTAATTAAAAGTTTCCTATCATATATTGTGGAAGATACACATGAATACATGTATTTTTGCTACCAGATACACTAAAATAGGGAGATAGGCGAGCGAGATAGTCATGTATCCCATATACATAGGAGACTGATGTGCGAGATGAGAAGGGAAGCAAGGCAGGTGAGCGATATTTGTTATGCATCTAAGATACATGCGTATCCACTTGGTTATAGTGTATCTAGAACAAATTACACATAGTTTTGACCCATGTATACTGAGATACATGTATTTGGACGGACCAAAATCTGTTATGATTCGTAACATTGCAAATTAGGATGTATCTAAGTAATTAGTTAGTGGAATTTCTATAAGTTTCTCAAGTTTGTATAGGCCTATGGGCTTTTTTAGTTTTGGGTTCCATGATACTAATCCATTGGATACAGGTATGCCTCTTCGTCAAACTCACGACCCATTTAGACTGGCCCATAACTATTAACCCAAAATAAAATTTAAAATTTCCCTCCTTTCCCCTTTTTCTTTTCTGTCAAAATTTTATTCATTGACGCAGTGTAAAAAGAAAAATAAATACACTCAATTTAATCTGAATAACTTCAACTGACCACCTTATGCGTGATTCTTTCCTATAACTTATAAGAGTTTAATTTATATACTACTATAACATTAGTGTAAGGAAACTTTATACTATCAAATCACATTTATCTGTTATAGGTGAAAAGTGAAAATTTCATTTATTTTTCAAGATCAATTACAAATCTCGTTTATAAAGTTCAATACTTAGGATATAAAATTCAAATGGTAGTTTGTTCGAGTAAATAAGTAAAACATTTTCTTGCATAGTATTATATTTTCGTGGTGTGACAATATCACACGACAAATATATCCTCCTTAGAAGAGATCCTTGGGGTTTTATTAAGTTTCATGTCCTTCAAAATAGCGTAAATTTCATCCAACTTCTCTCCTTCTTCTTTGAGTGCAACAAGTATCTTTTTCCTATCCCTGCATGATTGCATTAAGCCATGTACCTCAAAGAACTTCATTGTCGATTTTTCTAAATCAGCTAATTTCATCGAATAGTACCACCTTTTACACACATTGTAACGTTTGATTTTCGCGCTTTTACGAACAAGCTTCTCACCTTCCTCTAACCTCTTCTTGAATATATCAATCTCTGATTCTCTCCCTTCCAAGGCTTTGTTTAGTCTCTCTATATCATCAAGCACTGGTTTTATTGAAAGCAAAGTCGAATTTAATCGTCGAAAATTGGAATCGAAACAGACGGATGTTTTTCCGGTTTGTGTGATTGATTCGGATAACATTCTGAATGCTTGTCCAAGTGCTGCACCTCCGATTAAATTCTCTGCCATTACGTGTTATATATATACACGCTGAAAAATTAGCTGTAATTTAATTTGAAGACGCTTTCTTTGTTTGATAGGATTCAGGTAAAACAAAAACCGTGTTGAGTCGTCGAGGTGATGATGTTCCAATGGTGATGTTGTTTCTTGGGTTGTTCGGAGGTTTGATTTGTTGGAAAACACCTGAGTTTCTGAGAAACACAAAGGAAATCACTTGGAAAGTTCTTGTTTGTTGGATTAGTTGACTTTCTTTTCTTATTTACGAGTTTGCCATTCTTAAGGAAAAAGTTCAAATATGTCAAGATTAATTATGTCATTCGTAAAAGTTTGTTTCATCTATGTCATTTTCGTTTGACATTCATGTCATTATTTGTTAATTGAAAAAAAATTTCAATTTTGTAAAATCATTTTTTACACATGTTTAATTATGATTCGGCTACGTCATTAATTAAATTTTTTTTTCAGAACAGTGCTCCCCGTGCAGTGTTTTTGGCGAAATTCTTTTAAATTTTTTTTTGCCAAAAACGCTGCATGGGCAGTGATGTTCTTTAGAATTTTTTTTTGAATAAAATCGCTGGTAGGTCAGTGATTTTGATCTTTTAACGGAGTAATGACGTGAAAACAAAATTGCTACGTTAGTAACGATTTTGCCCTTTTGGTTAAAAATAATAATTTGATATGCCCTTTTAGAATTTTTGTCATATTTTTTTGCCCTTTAGGCTCCGGACTCAACTTATCTATGTCATTCCAGTTAACAAATAATGGCATGGATGATACTTTCTCAAACGGAAATGGCATAGATGAGCCAAACTTTAAATGTATGACATATCTTAGCCTTTTCTCAAAGTTGGACAGCATATTTGAGCCTTTTCCCTAATTTCATTTTTAAAAAAAATATATTTTTACTCCCTATGTTTCAAATTATCTGATTTTAAAAATACTTATCTCAAATTACTTCCCTCATTCACTTTTATAAGTATGCTTTGAATTTTCTATGTCCTTTATTTATGAAAAATAATTAATATGAGTATTTACCACATATCATATTAATTGACGTTTAGTTTTAGGTTTTGAAAAACAATTTGGGGAAAAAGTAATATTTTTTTTTGAAAATAAAAATAAAAATTGCGAGTAGAAGAAAGGGAAATGAGGAGGAGATTATTATGTGGGGAATCAAAATACTGGATAAGTAAAATTATACGAATAGTGTACTTATTATTTTAGAATTTCAAAACAAAATTAATTATTTTTTCTCATTTTATTCTTAGTATCAATTGTTACTACAACACTTCAATAACGTAAAAATTTAACAAAGAAAAATTATATATTAAGACTTAAACTAGGATGAAAATGCCAAGGAAAACTTGCTAATTACTCCCTTTGTCCAATAATAGTTATCCATTATTGACTTGGCACACACCTTAAGAAACTATAAATAGAAGGGTAATTTTATTATATCACCCTTTGAATATAATAAATTAAATACAATGTCTTGAAAAATGTAATACGAAAATGACTATAATCAATGAAAATGGTAAATTAGGAACTAAATATAATTTATTCATTAATTTCTTAAAGTGAGCAAATATTGTTGGATATTCCAAAATAATAATATAATGAATAACTATTATTGAACGGATGGAATAATACATTTTTAAATAACGTGTGAAAAAGAAATACAACCATAAAGCCTGAGGGAGTATTTATTATTGTTGGTTCTTTGACGAAGAGAGGTGGGAAGAATAGAAGTAATAAATGTGTGAGGTGCGTTGGGTTAGTGATTCGAACACAAAATCTCATACTAGTAATTTGTTGAGGTATACAAATGTGTTACTATTTTTGCATAAAGTTTATAAGATATTACTTACACTGGTCATCTATGAATTATCTATGAGAATGTGAAACAAAAATATGGAAATATTATTATTGTAGGGATTAAACTATTTAAAAATAAAATGCATTTTAAGCATAATTAATTCATGTCTAAAAATTTTCTGCATATTAATCACCACATGACAATGCATTCATTATAAATTATCACATAATAATTCTCTTTATTAAATTGCATAAATAAATTCTATATTATTAATTTTTATGTTATTAATCCCGACATAACTTACTTCTAACCAAACAATCTCGGGTGGTATTGACGACTTTATTGTTAAGGGGAAAATTTAAATTATGACTTTATGAGTAATTTTCACGTATTGTCATAGACTTTGCATATTCTACAAAAACAAGTTATAAAATTAATTTTTATCATATTAAATGATTGAACTATTCGATATACATCAGCATTTTGCTTACTTTTTAAGTTCAACATTAGAAATATCAATTTAAGGACGTTTGGTCATGAAAATTATCATTTTATTTACAAATTAATGTTTGTTTAGTTATGAAAATATCAAATACAAAATTCTATTAATATTTTTTAACATTCAAAATGAAGTTGGAAACTAGATTAGTTTGATTGGCTTTAAGATTGTCATGTGAACTAGGCACTAAATTTGTTCAAAGCTTGACTTTCGATCCCAACTTTCTCATGCAAGTCCAGTTGTATTCAATGACTTTCCTGGATTGGTTAAAGAAGATGCCAAGACAATATTCAGAGGCTTACGTTACAATTGGATTGGACGGTGTTAGCTTAAAAGTTATATGTATATGGACTCACGTTAACCGGATATAAATTTAGCCTAAATTCTGTAGATATGTCAAGAAATTTAATTGTGAATCTAGTTATTTAAAATCGATATAGAAATTCAAAAACTTCTGCTTCACAAGAAATTGCATATGAAAAGAAAAATACAAGGTTGATTGTGAACATATTTGTTGTGGATTAGATTTTTCAGAGGGCAATAAGAAGTATCAAAGAGGCACATAATACCATCTACTCTATACTCTATGTGATGTGAACACATGCAAATTATAGTTAAAAAACTCAAAGCATTTTTAAATAATTAGAGTGATTACTTGAATAACGCACCGCGGTGTAATCATAAAAATCGATGAATAAGATAATAGGAGGGTACATGGCTATGAGTGTTGAGATAAAAGAGAGTTGTGAAATCCTCTGCCTCACACTAAGCAGTAGGAAAAGAAGCTCGAAAAGCAAGGCCACAAACTCCACCATTCACAACATCTCTAGCCATTCTCATATATCCACTTTCACCCCAATTTTCTCCCCATGAATTCTTCACCAACCAATAATTACTACTACCATCCTCACTTGTTCCATACCCTACCACTGTAACTGCATGATGTGAACTCTCCCCACATTCCCCACTGAAAATTCCACCTTTGTAAAATCGAAATTTGTCACTCCCAACATTTATGCCTGCAGAGACTGGCTGAATTGCTACTGCCTGTAACAATGCTGATTCACTTGGATCCACTGTTTTGTAGCTCGAAATTGTTACTGCCGTTGATTCCGCCTTTTTGCTATTACAAGTTCCAGGAATTCCAGTGTATGGGTAATTTGATTCTGTTGTGAGCCCTCCGTTTTCTGCTATGTATAGGAATGCTTCGTTCCTGACGCCGCCTCCACAACCGTTGTTGTTTGTGGACTCACAATCTAGAAGTTGTTGTTCTGATAGTGAAATTAAGTTGCCAGTTTTTAGTTGGTTCAGTCCTTCTACTGCTGCTACCGCTGAAAATGCCCAACATGATCCTGCATTTTATAGTAGCTAGTAGTAATTTATCAATTTACAGTAGCATAATACACTATGTTAGTTTGTGCGGATAAATTAGGTACTACGTTTGTAAGGAAAGTTTAGTCTAAA
Source organism: Solanum tuberosum (assembly GCF_000226075.1). Classification (NCBI taxonomy): domain Eukaryota; kingdom Viridiplantae; phylum Streptophyta; class Magnoliopsida; order Solanales; family Solanaceae; genus Solanum; species Solanum tuberosum. The sequence continues at coordinate 443,518 of NW_006239320.1, read as the reverse complement.
CCTGCTATCGTCAGATGTGGAACCAGAATTTGAAATTTATAGGTTCAAAATTCTAGTATTTTTAACTTATTGAGTTTTAAATTGAATAGGAGGATGTACTTTGATTTGGGACTTACCACATTTACCCTGGTCCTTAACAGGAGTAACAGCACCCTGCTCTCTCCAGTTCAAACTATCAGGACTGGAATTTTCACTTTCGTAACTAAATGATTGCAAATTCGATGTCTTTGGAAGGAAAGATAGATTATATCTACCAACCATAGATTGAAACTCTTCATTAGTTAGATCTGCAAATTTATTGACGCCAAGCTGGTAAGAATGAACAGCATCATTGTTGAATGACTCGATAAAATCGACATTTTCTTTAAATATCTTCAACCGCTCTGCCTTTTCAACATCATCTTTGTATACGCGCCCATGGTGACTCATCCATTTTTCGTGCCTTTCGAGCATGGAATACACCTGCAAGTCACGGGCATTAGTAGCTCGGAACCTGAGAGTTCCGACCACTACCAAAAGTGCAACGAGGCTTAACCTGCAAAATTTCAATGCCATTGTTAAAATCTGAAACTATATTTGTTATACGAAAATAAAAGATGAGGTATCAGAGTTCAAGAAAATAACAATTAGTAGTAATACAAATGGAAAAGGTATATATATATATATATATATATATTTTTATAGAATTTTCTTACGCGTTCCCTTTATGATATTGATCTAAAACATTGATGACCAAGTTCTTGTGTCAGTTCATTTTCTATAAGGGTCCACCTTCCTGTCTTCAGTTTTTTTGGGCTAATTATGCATAAAATATGGATATACTAGTAGCAAGTACTAGTACACTAATTGCAAACGTACCGATCAAAGTTGAAGTTAGAATTTTAATTTTTATAAATTTTAGATGTTAATAATTGGTTCAAAACATAATATTTATACATATTTAATAAACTTCTTAATACTAATACACTATTTAAATTTTGAGTAAAAGTTACTGGGTTCGATCGAACCCGTACCTGGCTTGTAACTTCGCCTCTGATATCGAGTGTCCACAAGTGGGATTTGCATAGAATAGCGTAAACGCAAACTTTATCTCTACCTTAGAGAGATAGAGAGCTTGTTTCTAGTAGATCCCGTCTTAATTAAAGCCTGTCAATATACTAATTGCAAGTTACTCCATCAAATTATAATCTAGTCTGAGAAATTAATGTATCAAACGCTGTATACTAATTTCTGTTTTGTTTTATCGAAGAGATATTGCAGTTATGGGCTTTGCCTCTAGCTGTTTCCCGACTCCAATATAAAATGTTTATGCTTGTATCTACTATCTATTACTGACCAGACAACAATGACGATTAATTTTCCTTTGAAAAGTCTTAACATGTATACCCTTCGTCCCATTTTATATGTCATCCCTTTCTGTAAGTAGCTGAACCACAATACTTGTCATTTTATAAAATTTATGCATAAATTATCATATTTTGCATATTATACCCTTGATAGAATAGTTAATTAATCTTGTCATTTATTAATAAAGTTGACTTAAGAAAACATTAAATAAAGATAAAATTACATTATTTCTTAATGCAAGTGCAAAGTAAAAATGTGACATATAAAATGGAATGGAGGGAGTATTATGTACCAATTGTAGAGAAGGGGCAAAATAGTCATTGTAAGTGAAAGTTAATTAGAAATTTAAGGTTGTTAAAGGTTGTTAGTACTTAGTAGTAGTCAGTTACACAATTATTAAAGTAGTTAAGAGAGAATAGAGATTAGCAGCTCACTACACTCCATACTTGTATCTTTTTTAGAGCCTGTTTGACATTGCGGTTGGAAGGTCAAAAATATTTTTTTTGAAAAATAAGGTTTTTGACAAATCAATAAAATTGCTTTTAAATAGAAGCAGAAGCAGTTTTTCTATTGTTTGGAAGAAACTAAAAAATTTGGCTTCTTAAAAAAAAACCAAAAGCAGAAGCAGAAATTATTTTTTACATGACCAAAATATCCCTTCTATATTTACATATTTCCTCATATATTCCTTATTAATTAATTAACATATCTCATAACTTTGGTAAAAGTTTCATTTAAGAATTTTTTTATATAATTTTTTTTTCTTTTTTTACGTTTATTATCATTACTTTATAATTGATATTTGTAATTATATTTAAATCATCATATCAAGAATATATCAATATTTTTATTTATTTATCTATGTATAATATTGATTGAAAAGTTGAATATGGACATTTTAATTCAATAAAAATAAAAGTTTGATAATTTTTTTTATAATAGATATTTAAAATAATTTCTATGTATAAAATAATCTTCATGTTAAAAGTACATTGATACTTGTTCTTTTATTGTAATTTGACACTTAAAAGCATTTAGTTAAAAAAATTAGTCAAACACAATTTGCTTATAAAAAACATTTTTCAAATGAATTAGCCAAACACAATTTTTTTTTTTCAAAAACACTTTTAAAAAAAATAAGCATACTTTAGAAACAATCCAAACACGCTCTTAGTCTATTTAAAAAATAATATTTCTTTCTTTGTTTTAGTAACTCAGGTCCCAAATTGGGGTCGTGGAACGGGTCAAATCTGAAGTCCCGGGTAGCTATTGGGTCCTGGGTCGAAAATCTCCAATCCAAGGCCGGGATGAAATCTCATATTCTTTGTATTTTCTTTTGGCGAATTTGGTCCCTTTTTTTATGAATTATATTAGTATGGCAACATGGCTTAGATTAAGCGGATAAAAAATCAACTCAATTTTTGTCCAGCTTAGTATAAAGTAAATTTGGAAGAGTCCTGATTCAACTCGATTTAAAAATTAGCCCATTTTAAACTCTCTAATTTCAACCTAATCCACCTGTCTTGTCACACCTAGAAATAATTTGCAAATCGAGTTGTGGCCCTGAGCTATCTCTTTCTTAAATTGTTTCGTACGATTCTGCTTATTGAAGTTTCCTAACTGGTAGGAAAAGGAAGCAGGATATATCCTTGACTAGTTAGTCAAGAGAATATAGACAAGCTATTTAAGTTCTATGTTCGGACTTGTCCACTCGCGTTGAAAATTCAGCATTAATTTTCTTCAGTTTTTGTTTATAGGAGTAATATAATTATGAAATTATATTATTCATTTTAGGAAATTAAAGACGACCAAGAAATTACTCCATCTAAGTACATAATTTGCACCACAAATATATATATGTGAAGTACTTGGGAAATTTGAAAGTAAAAAGAAAACAAAAGAAAAAAGCTCCACGTGAAAAAGATAATAGTAGGAGTTAATTTTTCAATATCGAAAGGATTTGAAGTCAATAATCAAGTCAATGGTAGGGTACATTGGCCAATTCTGTCAATGATTAGATTAATAATTTTATTTCATCCAGATGTGTTTCGTGGACATTCGAATCCATCAAACATTATGTGCAAATTGCAATCATAAGATAGTGTCAAATAGATAAATTAACAAATGACACACATTTTTAAAAAAAATTATTTTTTAATACATTTTACAAAAAATTGCAACTTTCTAATTAGCGGAAAAAAAACAAACAAATCCTCCTTTTCATCCCCTTTTTTCTGACTACTTGAAATAAAGTTTTCCTGTGAATTCATAAAAAAATTGTGCTAGAAACATGATCTCCTGCGCCCGCCCCGCCCACACACACCACACTTCTCCATATCTATTGAACCAGATTTTCATTGAACTATTGAAAAACCTCCTAATTTTTCAGTAAAAAAATGCTATATTATTTTTTCTTTTCTCATCAATTCAATTAAAGTATTCGTGGAATATAGTTACCAAATATTTTTCAATAGAAAAATAATGATTTTTAAGTAGTAACATTTCTTTAATCCCATGCTGCTTTTTACAGCAGCAATTTGTTTTTTTTTCCCCATTTTTTGGGGTTATCTAATTTCTAAGTTTCAACTTAGGTGTGTTGACGAAGTAGATGAATTTGGTCAATTATTTAGATCCTATGAATTTCTTTCTTTGAGAGAGAGTTCAGGTTAACACTCTCAGCCTCCTTAATCCGACCCAGGCTATAGATGATATAAGTAACAAGCACTATTTAACTGTACCATTTTAAAAAATGAAAAAAGCAAAAACCTTTCGTATTGATTAATTTATTCTTGAATCATGAATTACAAGCTATAGCCTTGGCAATTCTTCTACGTACATAATATTAGTAATAACAATGCCTGTTCCTTTTTTGTACTAATAGAAATTCAAACCGTTGGGAAAGAAGCAAGCTTTGCAATGCCACAATGGCCGCCATCAACTCCAACATCTCTAGCAATTCTCATATATCCTTCCTCACCCCAACTACTCCCCCATGAATTCTTCACTATCCAATATTTTGTACCATCTTCTTCACTTGTCCCATAACCTATAACTGTCACTGCATGATTCAGGCTAGGGTAACAACTTCCATCATATATTCCACTTCCGTACATATGAAACTCTTGGTTAGCCGCAATACCAACAGAAATTGGTTGATTCACTACAGCTTGCAGCAACGATGACTCGCTAGGTGGTACGACTTCGTAGCCACTGATAGTCACTGCTGCTGATTGTTCGGTCTTGCAAACTTTTTGAGCTGCTTCATAAGGATAGTTAGTCTCCGTGGTAATGCCCCCGCCATTGTTCTGAAGTAAGAAGTCGTAGGCTACAGTCATTAGTCCGCCCTCACAGCCGTTGTTCTGCGTAGAGCAATCCAATAGTTGTTGCTCCGATAGTGAGATTAGTTCGTTGTTTGCGATTTGATATGCTCCTTCTATAGCCGCGACCGCAGAAAATGCCCAACAACATCCTGTACGTGTGATAGTTTATTTAAAAACAAGCGATGTACGTACCTAGTTTATAAATTTGGAAATTGAACTTTCCATTTATAGTTACACATAATGGTTATGGCATATAGTGTTTTCAAGAGCACACAAATACTATGTCTATTCAAAAATAGTTGTCACGTTTTAAAATTACAATTTAGATATTTAAAAACGATATGAAAATTAAATAACTATAAGTAGTAATTCTTCTCATATTAGTATGACAAAAAATCACATGATATTAAATTATATATTAAAATTCATATATATAGTTTGATTTTTGAAAAGCGAAAAATGCATGACAAATATTTTAAGACGAACATACTTAACCACAACTCAAGTGAAACTAATAAGAATTTGAACTGGTCTTACCACATACACCTTGATCTTTGATTTCTGTGACACTTCCCGACTTTCTCCAGTCCATGCTAAATGGAACTTCAGTCACACTATCATATTTAAAGGACGTTGTTGTAGCTATTGATTCTTGCTGGGATAATAATGAAGTGTCGAGTCCCATAAATGATGCTGTAAATTCCTCAGTGGTCAGATCAGCATATTTATTGATGGCTAGTTTATAACGCAGAGTTCCGTTCTGGTTGAACGATTCAATGAACTCAACGTTTTCCTTGAATGTTTTGAAGCGATGTTCCTTTTCTATATCATCTTTGTATACACGTCCATGATGAGCCATCCATTTTTCATGCCTTTCAAGCATGGATAATTCTTTTAAGTCGCGGGAAGTCACTATAAAGGGACATAGGCTAAGAATGAAAAAAAGAACAAGAACAATAATATTCTTGAGGCAAAAATTGAAAGCCATTGATACTAAATGGTAATGAAATAGGAGTATTGAAATAGGAACTAGTTTAAAACTAAAAGAGAGGCTGAGTGAATAAGCACACATCGATGTTAACAGAGTTTATATAAGCACAATATTGAGAATTTTCGCGTACAAAATTTTCCAATTGAGCCTAAAAGGTCAATCATTTCGTTTTCCAGGAATGATCAACCTATTTTAACTTTTTGGGAGACTAGGACGACTTCAAGCAAATTTAAACAATACAAACAGAGTAATCTTTCTTTCCTTTTTTTTCGTAAAACACACGGTAGAGAAGGTGGTACGTAGCTAATATTCATATCTCAGTTTGTTGACTACCTGAACTCTACCTTATTGATGAGTGTTCGACTCCCTACCTTTTAATCAATCCCCTCCTACATCTTTTTCTTTTTTAAAAAAAAGGTTTTAAAAAAAAACAAGAAGTAGAGGAGGTTCGCATTTATATAATATCAACAATTGAGATATAATTGATTAATTAAGAAAATCTTTTTCCTTTAAAATTCTTATTGCAAGCAAAACAAGTATACAACATAGCTCACTGCGTGATATCTGGACTACTAGACAAAAAAAGGAAGAAAAAGATAAAAGAAAAGACTATGTCAACAATCACTAAAAGGTCAACAATTATATTATTTAGGGATGTACAAAACCGAATCGAAAACTGAATCAAACAGCAAATTAAGTCAAATCGAGAAAAAAAATCCAACTAGTGGTTGGTTTCATTTGGTTTGGTATTGAATAAAAAAACCCGACTATATTTGGGTTGGTTTGGTTTTAACTAAAAAACCAACCCGAGACCAAATCAACCCGACATTATATATATAATTTAAAATTTTATTTTATACATAAAAATATTTACTTTGATATAATTATTAAATATTTCTTATGCTTTTTCATAAGTTTTATCTTTTAATATATTATTTCAAGTTTGAAACTTAGAATTTTGAATGGTTCAATAAAAAATTATAGTCCACAGATGTTGGTAATTATAATAAAGTTTAAATCAAAATCAAATTAATACTAATGCAAAAAGAAAATCAATTCAACACTAAGAATGACAATAATATTGAATATTTGTTCTTTGGCTTTACATTGGTTTAGACAATTCAAATACATAATCTAATTTTAATTTCCTTTAATATTTAGTCATGTAACTAATACTTATTAAACTTATTTTAGAATGATTTAGTACTTTTAAATTATGATCATTTTCATTATGACTTGTTAATTTGCAATATTTGTTTTACGCGATTTCATTATTATTATTTTTTTATTGGATATTTAGTATCATTAATCATATCATATTTTCTGTTAGTTTCTTAAGAAACACCTTATATAGTTGTATTTTGGTAGGACTAAAGAAATATTTGAAGTACAAGTAAATTATATGTTTGTATGAATACTTTACCGGAAAAACCCGAAAATCCAAAAAACCCGAAAAAATTCGAAAAAACCCGAGGTTGAAAAACCCGAGTTTTATTGGTTTGGTTTGGTTTATGGATTTAAAAATTCGACACAAATGGTTTGGTTTGATATTTGAAAAACCCGAACCAACCCGGTCATGTACGCCCCTAATATTATTACTACGTAGAGTTAGAGCATTTGTCGAGTTGTGCCAGTAATTTTGCGCAAAGGTTATGCTCTATTTCGTTACAATTTTATTCCACGTCCCCACGAAGGGACTGATGACAATGGGTATATTAATGGGGCAGCTTAATTGTGAATCGAAGGACATTATTGATTATTCCAAAAATCTGGGTCTACTTTGCGTAGGAATCTTTGCTTCTCTTGGAATTTCTTCTGCAACGTTTTTGTCAGATACACTAATTGTTATGAAAAATTAGACCAAGTCTTGCTCATGCATGTGCTATAATATTGTGGAAGTCATCTTCATTTGATTGTTGATAATTTGCCCAATGAATTGATGGGAAACTAATATCTCTTCTCATCTCTTTCTCCACAACTTTCACTATTGCATCAATTTACAAAATCTTTACTCAAGAAAAGCACCGAATTAACTAAGTATTAGCAACTACCACATACAGAAAAGAATTAACTACAAAATATATTTGTCGCTTAGATAACTCTAAATAAATTGTATTTTTTTTATAATCAGTCGCCAATCCGTAGCTAAATAAAATTAGTATGAAATTTATGTTGTTTAGTTACTGAATTTTATTAATCGCTTAGTTATTTCTTGTTTTCTTGTAGTGTACATGCTGGTAGTGGTAGAACAAAAAATACACTAGATATCTACATATATGCATTAAAATTGAAAAATATGAAATAATACATAGAAGTTTTGTGATGAAAAAAATCACTTAAAACTATTCAAAATCACTTATTCAAACGAAACTCATTTTCAAAACTATATATGAATTGATGTTGGATATTTAACGAACTAATTAGACTATTCTTATTAAAAGAAGGTTCCACACCCTGATAGATATATATTGGAATTAGACGTTCTTTAACTCTACCGATCGAGTTTGGTAAATTCAAGGATTTTCTGCTCTTGTTCTATCTTGTTTTACACCTTCCACTTCACAAATACTTTAAGAATTAAGGTGTTTGGGCGGTGAATCTGCTTTTAATTTAATAGAGCAGAAAGAGTTTTTATGTTATTCGGAAAAAAATAAAAATTTCAGTTTCTTAAACTAAGTAGAAGCAAAAGTATAAAATTATTTTGTCAATATAAAAGTACCCTTGCCATTTATACATATTTATCAATATATTCATGACTAATTAATTACTATTCCCTATGTCCCATTTTATGTAAGATGACTTAGCATGGAGTTTAAGAAAGATAGGAAGACTTTTAAAACTTGTGGTCCAAAATGAATGACAAAAAATTGTGTTGTTGTAAATTATTTCATTAAGGGTAAAATAACCATTTTATAGTTAAATTATTACTTAATATAGAAATATGTCATTCTTTTTTGAAACTGACTAAATAAGAAAGTAAGTCACATAAATTGGTACAGAGGGGTAACATATATCATATTTTTGGTTTAGTTTTTTACACAAACAATTCTTATTTAATTTTACATTTTATATATTATTAGTTTATGTTTAATATGTGGAATAAATTTTTAAATTTATTTGGCTTAACTTTTTAATATATTCAAATCATCATGTTAATATTATATCAACATTTCATATTTTCTTTGATTTATCTACGTATAATATTGATTAAAAATTTGCAATATGTACTTTTAATAAATAAACATTAAAATTAAATTATTTTTTAATAATAGATATTAAAATATTTTTCTCTATAAAATAATGTTATTATTGTTTAAAAAGCATTGATAAATGTTCTTTTTCGTAATTTGACTCTCAAAAACATTTAATTTTTTTAACATCGAATGCAAAACACTTTTCAAATAAACATTTATAAATTATTATTATTTTTAAAAATCACTTTTGTGAAAAATTATTTGATAAAAATGGTTATAACACTACATCAAAAATGATCATAGGCGGCAATTAATTCTTAATTACCGCTAGATATGTATTTTTATCGGCAATTAATATTCTTTTTATATGTCCCTAAAACCTTTAGCGACATTAGTTCTAATGGCACTTAACTAATGCTAGTAAAGACTTTAACACTCTTTATTAATGTCAATATTTATTGTGCTAAAAGTTATTTTTGTTATAGTGTAAAACTAAACCGGTTTTAGTCGTTTGGCCAAAAGAGGCTAGAATTCACCTTTGATTAATTTGATTGGCCAGAATATATTTGTTCGTCACATTTTGGTACTAATAATATAATTGGTTGATTAATTTGACTAGACATGCGATACCACTTGAACATGTCATGATTTCATTTGCTTGTCTATTTGATTTTAACACACCATGTTACTTGTCACGTGCTATGAGCTTGACCTTTTTGATGAAGTAACACCCTATTGGACCATGGGCTTGTGGGCTCATTTTATGAACCCGGACTACACTAGCTAGCCTAAATGTACATATTAGCAAATGACAAGAAATATATGCGTCAAGTAGAGGTGTCTGTCTATTTGCTCATTATGAAAAAATCCATCGCAATGTCCGTCAATATAGTATAACTAGGAACCCAATTTTGCTGTGGATGGTATAAGTAATTAACAAGCACTATTTGACTGCATCATTAAAAAACTTTTAAAAGAAAAAAACGCTTCTTGTATTGATTAATTTATTCAGGAAACACGAATTACTAGAAATATTTTTTATGTTGTAACAGGAATGTCATGTTGAAACTAATAATTTCAAACTATGTTAACGATAAATAAAAGGGAAAAGACATAAATTTCTCTCTAAATTTGTGCCGAAAAGTCAGTTACACGTTCGAACAATTGTGACAACCTATTACACACCTAATCTTGTTCAAAGTGATATTAATATCCCCTTCCGAAGACAATCTCAGTTTTGTGTAAAAAAAGTGTTGTACACGCGTTTTCACGCATAAATAATATTATTTAAAAATTTTAAAACCTTTTTCCTTGATATTTTCTTTAACTTTTGCAAAAAATTAAAAACTTGGAAATCTTCCTTCTCTCACCATACATATCTCTTATTAAAATCTATTTCTTCTTTCTTCTCCATTGTTCATAAATTGATGGAAAAGATAAAAACTTGAAGAGAAAATAGGAGTCAATAAGTCGATTATGAAGTATAGAGATATTGGCAACGGTGATAGGCGATGGGCAACACCATTATGACCGATGGAACAAATAAAATTTTTAAGATCTGTAAAATTCTTTAAAAATCTTGATAAGTATGTATGCAATTCATTAGTATTTTTTGTATGTAATTGATTAATCAAATATGTTATTGATGATATGAGACATAAAAATAACATTGTGGTGGTTGTTGGTAGTTCTCCGGTGAGAATAGAGAAGACAAAGATTGAGAAATCATTTCTTCGGTGAACTTTTAAAAATTTAGACAATATAATCATGAATTTTCAATAGAAATCATTATCTTTCTCATGAATTTTTTTAGGTGATCTTCTCCGGCGAGTTCAAACAGAAAAATCATGAACTTTAAGTTGAAAATTATTGACTTTTCGATGAAAGTCATCATCTTCTCCACCCTTTCTATTTTTAAGAGTTCATTTTTATGGGTAGAGTGTTGAATGTGCTTCCATCAAACAATCAATGACGACAAATGCAGTGATTCCTTAAGAAGAAGAAGAAGAAGAACTCAAAATAAAGAAAAATGAAAAAGCTTTAAAGAAATTAGGACCACCAATAAAAAGATTAAAAAAAGAAAAATAAAATAATTAATATATTGAAAATTATAATACATAATTATATGACCAATAAAATAGTGTCATGTGTTGAAATTCGTCATTTTAACATATAATTTTTTCTTCTCACGCACCTTAAGGAAGGTGAAGACACTCTCTTTGTCATGTCACGTTCTAAGGGGGTATTAATATCACTTTGAACAAAATTAGGTGTGTAATACGTCGTCATAATAGTTTGAGCGTGTAACTGACTTTTCGACACAAGTTTAGGAGAAAATTTATGCCTTTTAGCATAACAATTCAAACAGTTGGAAAAGAAGCAATTTTAGCAATGCCACAATGGCCACCATCAACCCCAACATCTCTAGCAATTCTCATATATCCTTCCTCACCCCAACCCCTCCCCCATGAGTTCTTCACTATCCAATATTTTGTACCATCTTCTTCACTTGTCCCATAACCTATCACTGTCACTGCATGATTCAGCTTAGGGCTACAACTTCCTTCATATATCCCACCATTGTAAAAATGAAACTCCTCGTTAGCAGCAACACCAACAGATATCGGTTGATTCGCTACGGCTTGTAGTAAGGCAGATTCACTGGCTGGTACAACTTCGTACCCACTGATTGTCACTGCTGCTGATTGTAATTCCGTGCTGCAAATGCTTTGAGTTTCTTCATAAGGATAGTTACTCTCCGTGGTAATGCCCTCCACATTATTTTGAAGTAAGAAGTTGTAGGCGTTAGTCATTAGTCCACCCTTGCAACCATTGTTTTGTGTAGAGCAATCTATCAGCTGTTGTTCTGAAAGTGAAATTTGTTCGTTGTTTGCAATTTGATATGCTCCTTCTATAGCTGCCACCGCTGAAAATGCCCAACAACAGCCTGGGATGCAGATATTCAAGTCTTAGTCTATTTAAAAATAGAATGACATATTTATAAATTTTTAGTAACTTTTAAGGACCAGCTTTTATAGCTACACAAATGATCTCCTGGTATTTTACAGACCACATAATTCTAGAGGCTTAATTTGTTTGGAAAAATTGGGGGTAGGGGAGTAGACCTACAATTTGGGAATCGAATCGTCATCAACAAGGTGAGAGTTTAGGTAGTCAACCAACTGAGTTACTAAGATTCTCTATAAAATATGTTCTAATATATACTAATCCCAAGTTGGAAAAATATATTTATCATGTCTAGTCAAACTACAATTATATCAAATTAATATTATATTCGTTCATTTTTAATTGTCATAGTTTCTTTTTTTAGAGTCAAACTGTAAAAACTTTGACTAACATTTTAAGATGTATTTTTTCATCATATTGATTTGCAAAAAAATGCACTTTATAGTACTTTTCCTACCGTTTTTGAATATCTAATTGTTTTGTTTAAAATATCGAATTAATGTAATTTAATTTAAACTTGAAAATTAGTCAAATTGACTTTCGAAAAACGCAACATGACAAATAAAAATAGACGGAGGGAGTACTTACTACATACACCTTGATCTTTGATTTCTGTGACACTGCCCGAATTTCTCCAGTCCATGCTATATGGAACTTCAGTCACACTACCATATTTAAAGGACGTTGTTGTATCTGTTGATTCTTGCTGGGATAATAATGAAGTGTCGAGTCCCATATATGATGCTGTAAATTCCTCAGTGGTCAGATCAGCATATTTGTTGACGGCTAACTTATAACGTTGAGTTCCGTTCTTGTTGAACGATTCGATGAACTTAACGTTTTTCTTAAATGTTTTGAAGCGATGTTCCTTTTCTATCTCATCTTTGTATGCACGTTCATGACGAGCCATCCATTTTTCATGTCTTTCAAGCATGGATAATTTGGATAATTCTTTTAAGTCGCGGGAAGTTACTATAAAGGGAGATAGGCTAAGAATGAAAAAAAGAACAAGAATAATAATATTCTTGAGGCAAAAATTGAAAGCCATTGATAGTAAATGGTAATAAAATATTGAAACAGGAACTAGTTAAAACCTAAAAATTAAAATAAAGGCTGATTTAATAACATAACTACATATTGATCTTAATAGAGTTTATATAAGCGCAATATTGAGAATTTTCATGTACACACATTTCCAATTGAAACTAAAATGTCTATATATCATTTCGTTTTCCAGGAATCGACCTATTATAACTTTTTAGGAGACTAGCTAGGACGACTTCAAGGCAAGTTAAAACAATACAAAAACTGAATAATCTTTCTTTCCTTTTTTTTTGTGGTTGTGAAGTAAAACTTACGGTTGAGAAGGTACGTATTTATATATATAATAATACTTCATCTATAATTGATTAATAAGAAAAGCTTTTTTCATTAAAATTCTTATTACATGCAATGGAACATAGTTCACTGTGTGAATCGTGATGTCTCGATAGCTAATTAAACAAAAAGGAAAAAAATAAAATAAAAGAATACTGTCGATAATTTATAAAAGGTCAAAAATATATTACTTAGACCACTTGTCGGGTGATTTTGTGCAAGGTCTATGTTAATCTGTTTGGTTACAATATAATTTCATCATACGTACGTCCCCAAAAGAACTGTAGACTATGGTTATATATTAATGATTCGAAAAATCTGGGTCTACATTTTTTTGTCAGATTATTGATATGATAAAGTAGACCAAGTCTTGCTCATGGATGTGCTATAAAGTTGAAACTATCTTTGTTTGATTGTTGATTAATTTGCCCAAGGAATTGATGGGAAAATAATATCTTCTCGTCTTTTTCTCAACAACTTTAACTATTGCATCAATTTACAAAGTCTCTACTCAAGAAAAGCACTAAATTAATTAAGAATTAGCAACTACATGCTGGTAGTGGTAGAACGAAAATTACACTAGATACCTGGACATGCATTTAACTTTACAAAAGAATCAGTAGAAATTTTGTGAATAAAAAATAATTCACTTCAAAGAATCTAGTCAAAACTCAAAATCACCTAGTTTTCAAATAAGAATCTCATTTTTAAGGCTATAAAGTGGAAAACAGATTCTCACTAAAATATTAAAAAGCTCCCTAACCTATGAATACACTCTCATTTTTTTCTAACCGATTCAATTAAAATATCTAAAAAATAATCATCAAATATTAGATTGATTAGCGATTTTTTTAAAGTTTGGTAGTTATCATGTAGCCGAAGTCTTTAGATTTATTAGATTGGCCAGAATATATATTGTTTGCACATTTGGTACGAGTAATTTAGTGGCCGATTGATTTTTGACGTATCACTGGGGAGTCCACATTGGATCTCCGATTAAATTCGAATCGCGCACTATAGGGTCCATTTGAGGGTGACGCTCCCAAAGAGGATTTTGTCTATATCTAGGACTCGAATATGAAAACTCTAATTAAAGCTGAAACAGTCCCACCATGTTACTTGTCACGTGCTAGCTTGAACCTTTCGATGAAGTAACACCCTATTAGACCATGGGCTTGTGGGCTTACTTTGTGAACCCGGATTGATAGCTTAGCCCACATTATATTTGATTTTAAATTCAAATACTTTACTACACTAAAATAATTAATCTTAATTCCGTCCAATGTTTCCTAAATTAAGGAAATTAGCACAATTTTATTGGACTTACATTTTTGCAATTTTCAGATGCCTATGCTTCTAACCATTTTTTTCCTCTCAATATGTTTAAAAATTGAATTAAAGAAACCTAAACTTTGATCTGCACGGAGTCTATCTCTGCTAACTCATTCCATTTAAATTGTATCTCCAAATAAATATCTGTTATTTCTTCTCTTTTTTCCGTGCTTCTTTCTCTAATGGAATGAATTGATTTTGTCAAGTAGTATATCGATCCAAAAAACACATGATACTAAATCATAGTAACATAACACTGAGAAATAACAAACCAAACTTCAATTCGGAGACGACAAAGCACAACATAGATGGATTACACACAACGTAAAAGGAAATTCCCTTCAAGGACATACATAGAAGAGAAATCAACTCCACATATAAAAACAAATTAAACCAAATTGAAATAAGAACTTATTTGAATGAACTCTCTCAAATTTCATACTCCTCACGATCCATGAGAACCCAAGTTTTATCTTTCTTTTGAACCATTCCTTTGTTCTTCTCAACCCACCAGTTAGCAGGCACACCATATTCTCCCTTCAATGCATCCGTTGATTTGTTAACAAGAGCTATATCGCGATCCACTTCTAATTTAAAATCACCAAAAAATTCTCCTATTAATATTCCTACACCTTGAGTACCTGCCACTCCATGTAAATAAGCCTCCAAATTATGCCAAGTTTGTAAGTTTCCTGGAGACTTCAAGTAATCGGATTTGGCAGTGTCAATTACTAGTACTTCGCCAACGTCTATATAGCCAATGGGTGGATATTTTGGAACAATATCTACTATGTTATCAACTCTCAAAATATGGAGATTTTTTAGTTTTGAAAATGCAACCCTGAAATTGAGATCTCCAACGTTTGGACTTGCAAATACACAAGCTGTCACTGGAAATTCCTTTCCATTGCTTGTTTTGTTGAATCCATTGTAAACTATGTCAACTGCATTTAAGGTTGCCACTGCTGCACCTAGGCTATGTCCGGTTACAGTTATGCTGACCTCTTCATTCTTGTATTTCTCAACCAATTTTTTCACTTCTTCAAGGACCTAAAAGGAAGAGTTACCATAATATCAACCACCGATCAATCAAAATATCTATAGAAATAACTACTCCATTAAATATATTTTAGTGGAGAACTTCAACAAAAAAAATAGCGGTGTTTTTATGAATTAATTTGACTATGCTGAAAAGACATTAGTTTGTGGGTAATATCAATTCAAATAGAAGTCATATAGCATTATGAGAAAAGTCAAACATACAACAACTAACTAAAACTATAGTGAAAGACAAAATTAACTAAAACGATATAAAACTACAAACAAATGAAGACAAAATTAATTAACTAAAACTATATAAACTATACAAGCAAGTGAAAAAATATTTGTACCTGGTCTCTTGCACTGGCTTTATTAAATGGTGATTTTGGATCATCAGATGTATATATACTTTTCCATCCTTGATGCACCAAAGGTTTGAATAAAGGCAATATTGAATTACCCCCACCAAAAACTTTAGGTGCTGGCACTAGTAAAAATTGTAAATCATTAACCCATTCTAATGTTCTAATTGTTCCTCTCCATGCAATTACAATATCCCTTCTCCCTAACACAGCCTTCCCCTTATCAGTAGCCACAGCAACATACCCCATAAAATTTGATTCCTTACTCCATGCTTCCCTTGACCATGATTTTACCATAAAGGCCTCGGGAAGCGGAAACGACGATGTAGCGTAAAAATATTTTGTTACGTGATACATTTCTGGATCTAGTCCAACTTTAGCAAAGAGGTTTTCCTTCGAGTATCTGCTACTTCCTGCATATTTTGACGCTCTATCGGAAATGAATGTGTCGTAAGTAGCTTGAGCTAATTCTCCATATTGAATTATGTATTTTCGGAGATTAACATCCAAAGGGTTTAATAACCCTTTCCAATTTTCTTTGCCACTAAGCTCCTCCCATTTTTCAGCTATACTAGCCATATATTATTTTTTTCTCTCTTTCTACTTAATTATTTTCCTCTAGATATGTTTCTAATTTACATATTAGAGACTCCAATTTATAGATAATTTTTTTTTTTGAAGGCATCAATTTTTTTTCTAATGTTTCTCTTGAAATGTGCTGTCATGTGTCAATATTTTATTCATCAATTGGAGTAATCATTGGCTCCGATGTTTTTCTTGGAACGTGCTGTCAATATTTTATTCATACATAAGAAGAACATGATCTGTGTGGGATGAATTAAAAATGATCGATAAGTGCACGTTAGAAAATGCTCATTTATGCCCTAATTAATTAGTATAAATTATTGAATTGGATTAAGACGTGTCTAAATAAGGAGTAATAATATAATCCACCATGAATAAGGAGGATTCACATACGAAGGACTTCTATTAACTTGACTTTGATGCGAAAAAAAGAAAGAAATGAAGGGTGTGTTTGGTATGAAGGAAAATGTTTTCTAATTTTCTCATGTTTGGTAGGGTTAAATGTTTTGGAAAATGTTTTCCAAATCAACTCATTTTCCTCAAATTCAAGGAAAATGACTTCCCTTCAAAACTTGAAAACATTTTTCCAAAAACTCTCTTCCAAACTTTCAAACTATAATTACTTTTTTGTTGAAAAAATCAATTTATTTTGTCCCTACCCTCAAACCAATCCCCCAACCAACCCCCCACCCCAAAAAATAATTTAAAGCTTGTTTTTTTAAAAAAAAATTAACTTCAGATTTTTATTTTTTTACCCCACCTCACCCCTACCCCCATCCTCTCCCAAAAAAATATTAAAAATTATTTTTAAAAGATATTTCTAATTTCAATTTTTTATTTTTTTACCCCCCACCCACTACCCTCGCTCCCCCATCTGCTCCCCTATCAATCCCCCTATCAGCCCCCCAACCCCCTTCAAAAAGAAAAAAATTTAAGTTTGTTTTTAAAAAATATTTCTAC